>NC_044905.1:36350585-36607404 GCF_001633185.2 Quercus lobata | reverse complement strand
TATCTCAGAGGAAATATGTAACTCCCACCCTGTTGACACTCCTATGGATCCAAATCAGAATCTCTAAAGAGAAAATAGAGAAATATTTTCAGATCATAGCAGATATCATCACCTTGTTGGGAAAATCAATCATCTTATCATCACAAGGCTCAACATTTCATTTGCAGTTAGCGTCATAGGTCAGTTCCTAGAAGCCCCAAGAGTCCTCACAACGGGATGCTGCTATCGGATGGTTCAGTATCTGAAGGAAGTCTCCGATCAGGGCATGCAGATTGGGCAGGATCACCTTTAGACAGAAAATCTACCATTGCACCTTTTTAGGAGGAAATCTTATGACATGGAAAAGTAAGAAGCAAAAATTAAGTTGTTTGATCAAGTGCAGAAGCAGAATACAGAGCGATGACAAATACCACTTGTGAGTTGACATGGTTACCACATTTTCTTCAGAAATTATTCTTCACAATACCTACTTCTATTCCACTATCTTGTGATAATTAAGCCACTATACACATTGCTTCCAGTCATGTGTTCCACGAGAGGAACAAGCACATTGAAGTAGATTGCCACTTTGTCCAAGACAAGATTCTAAGTGGAAATGTTACTACACTGCTTATGAAGTTTGAAGACCAACTTGCTGATAGATTTATCAAACCTCATATAGGGATTATTTAGAGTCTATATGTTCCAAGTTGGGCTTATACAACATATAGAACTAGAAGGGGAGAATTAGAGAAATAGAAAGAGGATATTATGGGTTGTACACTTGTGTTGTATGGGTGGTACCCTTCTAGAAAGGGTGAGGAAGGTTCTAGGAAGTTTCTAAGAGTTGTCCCCACCAGCTGTCCCATTCAAGAATTTCCTCATCCTGTTGTAATCATGCTTTCCCTATAAAAGAAATGAATAGTAAGAGGGCAGGAATCAAAATCAAGAAATTCCAGCACCTCCTTTAGGCAGATATCACTTAGAGGTACCTTCTTTTCTTTTCTTTTTTTCCCTTTTTTTATTTATATAAGGAACTAGTGTCCCAGCTCTTGGCCAAACTATTCTACTTCCTACCCATGAGGCACCTCGGAAACCCCATGAACTGTTAGTGTGATGGATGGAACTTGGGAACTTCGGATTTGCAGCGCACCCTTCAAGTCCATTGAGCCCACCACCCAGGTGTCCCCAAAGGGACCTAGCATTTCTTTCTTTATCAACATGCTATAAGTGATAATTTATAAAAATATCGTGTCCAAAGTCCAAACCCAGCTCATCAGAATTCCAAACTTCAAAAGTTCACATGTTGGTCCTCACTCTTTTTCTTTTTTCTTTTTCCCTGGAAGGGGGTGGGGTGTGTGTGGCCTTGGACCCATATGTTCCACCATCCAATAGTTAAACTTTTGGGAGGAGTAATAATTTATTACAAGTTTTATTCAATTTATTTTGCGTTTCAACAGCAGGAAGAAAATTCATTTTAAGGTGAGTTCTGAAACATTATTTAATTTATCCAAAAAGTGATTCAGATTCTGAGAAATAATGGTTTAGTTTCATTTTTTTTTTTCTGTAGCTATCTTGTCGTTGAACGTTCAGGGCGTACTTACTTGTACCATATAAACAATGGCAGGCAGCCTGCCCCATTATATTTTCTATCATATCAGTTGCAAATCACTCTTCTTTTCTTATTAGAAATAAAATTTTATTGAGAGAAGATTACTTCATGTTCACAAACATGAACACAAAGTATTTTAAAAAAATTATAACAAATCGAACAGAAAAACAAAGTGAGTTTTGGAACTCAAAATAGAATTTCAAAGTGTAAAACCCCACGCACAAGACCAATCAAACAATGTGCGAATTAACAAGGATTTCAACTGATCCAGAGGTCTCTCCCCATCCTCAAAAGTGCAGCTATTACGTTGCAAATTACTCTTCAAACAACAGTGAATCTGTTGAGGGAACTTTCATGAGCCTAGTAGCAAGAATTAAACATGGTCCTGATAAGGTCCAACAGCAATTGATGAGATGTAAATTATGAAGTATTTTACGAAGTGAACAGTATTTTTCTTTTAGGATTCTACACTTAGTGGCTTTTAAGATACTAGCTTAAAAACCAGCAAAAGGTAAATGTAATTAGCCTTTTGGAAGCATGTGTGGTGTGGGGATTGTACCCTCCAAATGGCTTTTCCAGAACTTTATTGTATTAGTAGGGAAAGGGATTCTTCAATGGCAGAGGTTATGTGTTGGTCTGCTGGGAGGATTCATTGGGATGTTCAATTTTGTCATCCATTGCATAAATGGGAACAAGAATCTTTTGATCTGTTTATGGATATGGTCTACTCTTCAACGGTGCAGGGGTTTGGTCCTGATAAGGTTTGTTGGAAGCCAGTAAGGAGTAGAGATTTTGAGATTAGAGGATTCTATCTTTCTTTCTACCCTCCTACTCTCTTATCCTTCCCTTGGAGAATGATATGGCAATTGAAGGTTCCTCCAAGGGTAGCTTTCTTTTCATGGTCTGCTTCCTTAGGTAAGATTTTAACAACAGGCAACCTTCACAAAAGACGTGTGTTAGTTCTTGATTGGTGTTATATGTTCAATAGTTGTGGGGAGTCAGTGGGCTTCATTGCCCCATAGCTTGTGAGTTGTGGTCGTTGGTGTTTTGTTTGTTTGGAATTCATTGGGTTATGCCTCATAAGGTTATTGAGTTGTTTAAATCTTGGCAGGGTAAGTTTGGGCGACATCGCAATATAGATTTTGGGAGACTAGTGCCTCACTGCTTGATATGGTGTATTTGGCATGAAAGGAATGCTAGAAGTTTTGAGGGATATGAACATTCTACGCTAGAGGTTAAGTCCTTTTTCTTGCAAACTCTCCTTGAATGGAGTGTGACTTTGTCTCATTCTTGTTTTTCCCTTCCTGTTTTACTTGATTGTTGTAATTTTGGTTCCTGATTGTGTCCCCATAATACATCCCCAATGTACTCGGGTTGGCTTGTTAATTAATAATATTTTACATTACCTATAAAAAAAAAAGATGTAACTAGACTTTTAAGCTGAAAGGAATTTGTGGATAGTGGTATTCCCCAAATCACTGTTTCCTACTTTTTCTTTAGCAATCATGGTTTAATACAAGTCACAGGTTAGCAGCAAAGGAGACTATTTTCCTTTATTTGTGAAAAAAGTAATCTGTTCCACTAACAGGATTTGGAATTTCAATAGTCGTGATATGATTTAGGGTCTTGGACAAGTGTAACAAGGACTAGAAGAGAAGTGAAAAATCGAGAACATAATTTGAGACAACCGCTGCACCGCATGAAACCCTCTCAGGGTATAAACTGGCGAACAAATGCCACCAAAGAATGCATCAGGAAACCCTATCAATATATTATAGTTGATTTAAAGAGTCACAGCTGAAGTGATGGTCTGGTTGCAATCAAGCAACCAGCTTGGGTTTTTCAGTTGATTAGTGAGATTGGTTAGATCCTTTGCACAGGAAAGGGGAACATATGGTTTTTAAATCATCTTGTAGTCCAAAAAGTAGAATGTATCATAACTTGCAAGATAGATAAGTGATGTGGCCCTATTATGGGTTAAAATCATAATATGCCTTTTGCCATCATTATGGGTTTTCTTTATTTTCTATTAGTGGCATTAATTCCTTCTCAAAAAACTTATTTCTTCTAGACGTTTTCAGAATCAATAAGTACCTCATTAGATCATTAGGGAGGTTTTGTTTTGGTTGGTTAGTTCTGGTTTTTATTCCTTTCTGTTAGAATGTCTGTTAACTGTTGTAAGGGTTAGGTAATACCCTGTCTTGATCATTTATCCTTTAAAAATCCCATAGAGCTGTAAGGTACTTTTGTATTGATATCACTCTAACAACCATAACATCTATAACATGTTTGAGATACTAGATCTTCAACCTCAAAAGCAAGCAACGCCATTCATTACATTAGTTTCGAATAGTGACGTGAAAATCACAACAAACTTAACTAGTTGAACTGTGGAACAATAAACAAAAGTAGAAACATAAATTTCCATAAGCCATTGAATGCAGCACCAATTCATAAGTACATAAATTTCACATTAGCAACGTTCATCTATTATGAATAAACTAATGCCAATTCATTATTGAAAATTCATCTCTATTCTTAACCACCGCAAATGCAATAACCAACTCTTATCATCTTCTAAATTGTTTTCCACAAAATGAAACAAAATTGAGAAAAACCCAAATAGACCCACCTCATTACTCATTCAACTGTTGAAGCTCAGCCTTCAACTGCTCAATCTTAAGCCCCATAGACCTCTGCAACGCAGCTCTCTGACTCTCTGGCAACTTGGCCAATAGGCCTTCAAACCTGTCTAGGACTTCCTTGACAGCAGCCCGAGCACACTCTGCCTCCTCATTGAAATACACAGTCTCTTTGGACTCCATAGCCATCTCTATCTCCTCTCTGGCTTCAGCAAACTTGAGGTTGATAGTGTCCACCTCTTTGTTGTGGTCCACCGACTCAGAACTGTATTTCCTGAGGAGGTTCAGGTGAGTTCCAGTGAAGTGGGTTTGTGAGATTAAGCGAGTTGGATGAGGCAAAAGATGGGAATTTGAGGTGGGTGAGTCTGAAACGAGTGAGTGGAAGGAAGATGAAGATGAAGATGAAGAAGTGGGTATTAGAGATCGATGAAAAGGGTGTCTGAGTCTGAAAAACGATTTCAATTTAGACAGAGAAAGATGTGATGAAGATGGTCGATACATTTTTGTTTGTTTTGGTCTTTTTGATTTCTCAAATAATCTCTGCACTTTGCACAACTAAAATACGACAGCAGATTGCAGAGGTTATGGCTTGTGCTCGGTTGTAGACCTCGGTAGCGGTCGGGTCGGAGTTAAGTGGTTCGGGTATTGGGTTCGGATCCAATTTTGCTAGGTTCTTTCAGTTGTGACAAAGCGGGCTTCATGTCACCTTAAAGTTAAACTGATATTCTCAAAAAAAGTTAAACTGATAAAATTGGATCTAGACCTCTTAATTAAACCAAAATAATAATAATAATAAATAGGATATGAGTGATAGAAATAGCAACCCCTTTTTTTACACCAAACCCGGCTCACTCATCAATTTTTTTATTAAAAAATTTTGAACTCAATTTTTTTATTGACTCTCAATTTCAACGTAGGTTTGTATACCAAAGTTATATTTACTTTTTTTTTTTTTTTCTACTAACTATATAAAAAGAGGCAACACCTCTAACTACAGTAGTTTGATTTATTCATTCCATTCTTTTTTCTTTTTTTTTTTGGATGCCCCTACAGTACACATTTGGTTTATTTAACCCATTCTTTTTTTCTTTTTTCTTTTGGGGTTGGGGTAATATTTTCGTCTAGTCCACTTCTTATTGTTTTTTTATAAATTTTTTTATACAAAAAATTGTTAGTTAACACAATAAATTATCACAATACTTTTATAATTGTTAATGTGTTAATTCTTTATATATATACTATATAAAAAGAGGCAATGACTCTATCTACAGTAGTTTGGTTTATTCAACCCATTCTTTTTTTCTTTTCTTTTTTTTTTTTTTCTTTTTTTGGGTTGGGGTAATATTTTCGTCCAGTTCACTTTTTATTATTTTTTATAATTTTTTTTATATGTCAAGTTGTTAGTTAACACAATAAATTATCACAATATTTTCATAACTGTTAATGTGTTAATTCCTTATAGGTCAAAATAAAATATCATACTAAAATTAACCACAACTAAAAATAAAGGTATTATGAAAAAAGAAGTGTTATATCCACAACATTTTTCACAACTCTTTCATAACAAAAATGTGAATGTATAAAGCTAGAGTAGTAGTTACATATTTTTTTTTTCTTCAATTTGCACTGTTTACAAGCTTTTTTTTTTTTTTTTTTGGTATATGATTAGACTGTGACCAACCACAACTGAAAATAACTATTTTGCAAAAATGTTGTAACTTGTACGTTTATTGTTATTATCACAATATTTTCACAATTATTGAGATCTTAGTTTTTTATTGATAAAAAAAAAAATGTGAAGTCTAAATATTTTTATATTAATTTCACAAAAAATCATAAGTAATAACTGGTTAGCTATTATTGATGAATAAAAAAACGATATCAGTAATAAATCCATTTTAAAATCAATAAAAACTTTCTATATACAATTTGTTATGAAAAATTAAAAATACTATGGAAATCTATTTTTATTTCTATTAACTATATAAAAAGAGCCAAAAGCTCATGAATAGTGTTTTTTGGTTTATTCAATTAGTGAGCTGCACTTTTTTTTTAAAGATTTTTATATGTTTACTTTGTACTTGCTATCTAAGTTTACATTGTAGATACACAAAAGTAGCAAGTATTATACACATTCAAATAAAGGGTAAATATTGTACAAATTTTGCAAGTGTGTACAAAATTTGCTAATTTTTATGTGTCTACAATATAAATTTACATTGTAAGTACAATGCATACATAGAGATATTGTGAAAATGTTATGACACATATGTCAATTTCTTACAAGTCAAAATAAAATAATAAAATATCATATCAAGATCTATCACAACTAAAAATACCGTGACATTTTGTTGCTATTACAATATTTTCACAACTATTGAGGTGTAAGTTCCTTATAGGTCAAAATAAGATAATAAAATATTGGACTGAGATCCACTACGGTTGAAAATAAAGCTATTATGAAAACGTTGTAATATTTTGTTGTATTCATAGACATTTTTTTTTTTTTTTGATTTAGTTAAATTTAGTAATCCATATATAAAAAGAGTGAATGGGAAAAGCTACCATAACTTTGCTATAGTAGTTTTGGCTTGTTCAATTTTTACTATTTTGTTGGCCTTTTTTTTTTTTTTTTGGTGAATGCGTAAAGTTACAGTAGGTTTTCTACATTATTTTTGGTTTGTCCAATTCGCATCGTTTCACATTATAATAAAATATTAATACAACAAAGTGGCACAATATTTTCACAATTGTTGAGGTGTTAATTCCTTATAGGTCGAAATAAAATGATAAAATATCATACTGGAACCAACCACAACTAAAATAAAGCTATTATAAAAAGAGAAGTGCTACATCCATAATATTTTTTACAATACTTTCATAATAAATTATAGGTGGTAAATTGTTTTTAGTTGTAATTTAAACTTACTAATGAAACTACTTTTTTGTCCATCAATAATAACCTACTATTTATGATTTGTTGTGAAAAATGTCATGGATATAACTTTTTTTTTTTTGTAAAAATATTAAGACATCTTGTTGTCATTACCATATTTTAAAAACTGTTGAGCTATCAATTCTTTACACGTCAAAATAAAATATAATAAAATTATAAAGGTATTATGAAAATATTATGTTATTTTATTGTATTTTTAGAAATTTTTTGTTGGTTTAATCAGTTTTGTTGAGTCAAAATTCACTGTTTCACATACAATTTTCATGAGTTGATTTTTTGTATTTTTCTTCTTCTTAGCAAACCATTTTAAGTAAAATCACATAGTTTTACACACAAAAACAAAAAGTTAGGATAAAAACACTGTAAGGACCGCGTTTGGATTAGACCCAGTATGAGATTGGGTTTAAGCCCAACAAGCCCAAACAATGAATTTATAGAGCGTGTGAGAAAGAACTAGTTCTACTCTAAAAGATGGACCATAAAGTTGCTAAATTAAATTTATTAAATGCAAGTAAAGTAAGAAATTCTCTCCTCGGCACAGCCTAAGAAACTTATTTTATAATGTCTTAATGATGAACATAGTTACTAGAACCCACAATGTTATTGCCTAGATTTTATGATTTTTTCTCAAGCTCCTTTTTAGGTCACATTCTCGTGCTATATATTACAATCTTGGTGTTATCCCTACTATACACGTGTAGGTTGGATTCTAGGAGCTCCTTCTTGTCTCATCCAACACCTCACAGAACCATCAAATAGTAGCTGTAAGGCTGCTTGGTCATTGTTCAGGTATCAGCTCTACATTAATGTGGCCAGAGAATTAGTTGGGAGGTATTTAATGTGAAGGTAGCAGCTTTTTGAAGATATTTGTTGCCCCCCTTTTTTTACCCCTTGTCCAACGTCCGACTCCTAGTTGTGATGTAATTTTGAAGAAAGTCTAAGGTGATATGACACTCTTACTGACCTCGGACCCTTGTTCCCGAGATGGCTTTTCTCCTCGGACATTTGTTGGACTTATCTCGTACTATCTTTACTTTTCTCTTTATACCATTCCCCTTATAACCTCATTTGGCCATCCTCGGATTAGCTAACATCCTTGGATTGGGCTATAGGCCCAATTCATACAGCCTTAATAGTACCTCTTGATTAACTGGCCCCCACAAACATTTTTCATCCTTTATGTTTAAGGTAGTTTATAATTCCTTCTTAAATTTTAAAATCTAGCAATTTTTCTCTTAATATTTTGGAAAAGAGAAAATGTCATATTGTTATTCTCTCAATTAAACCGTAATGAAAACTTATGATTCTTAAAATATTCTATTATATAATGTCTAAAATAATCCCACTAAATTTTAACATCCCAAAAATTTTCTTTACTTATTTTGTGTTGTAGATGGTAATAATTCTTGGAAAGTTGGAATGATGATATAAGGTGTTTTATTTGTTATTTAAAGAACATTGATTTTCTAGGTTTAAATTTTTGAAACTTATAATTTACCTAATGGAAAATTCGATGACACATGCCTTTTGTTATCTTTTTTTTTTTTTTTTTTTCTTAGCAAAACTTAGATGTTTATTGTTGGAAGATTATTATATTTGTTATCATTCTTAGAAGATTTTAGTGAGGGGATATATTGACTTTAGCAAATAAGTACTAAAAAACTATTATAGTAAAATAGATATTTATATGTTAAATAACTATCCTAACTTTGTGGTTGATCAAAATTCTTATATGAATAAGATTAATTTTTTATAACGTAATTATCTAAATTCTTAAAATTAATGCAAATCTCTATATATTTTAAAAATAAAATAATTTATATCTTTATTTTATGATAAAAATAAAATCTAAAATTAATCTTAATCACTATTTTTTTTTATGGCAAACACGTGCCTTGTACATACTGCCCTAACTAGTATACATAAAAATGTCAATTTATCCATTGGTAGAACCGTTTTAGTTGGGAATGCCTTCTGGTTTTTCATTTAGCAACTTTTGAATTTAATAAGGACCCCACTACCAGTAGCCATCTTTTTCTAGTAACCCCTATAGATAAGTTATACCTACTACATTTATTGCTAAGAAAATGAAGTAGTTATTAGTAGTTATAACTACTACATTGAACAAAGAGACACAATTCCCATTTCCCAGCAATGCAATTAATTGGATGGTAAACTTTTTTCTGCCCAAATTGGTAGTATCAAGTACCAAAGATGGTCGCCCCACATTATGTTTATTGTTTATTTAGTAATTCTCAGTAGTATAATTCATCCAATAAAAAATTTGTAACAACTGAAAATATATATGAAAGGAAAATCCCAGCTCCAATTCTCTCAAGTAAATAATAAATCTATGACAAAACAAGAATTGTGGTAAAAAAAAAATACAGGCAAATAAAAAAAGACACAGAATGAAACCTCTATGGACAAAAGGGTCTACCAAGGAGAGCCCTGTGACTTGGGATAGTGAAGTGCCTTATTCTCCCTTCTTGTTCTGTCAAATACCCTTCACAAAGGAAAGCATTAGAGAACTTGTCCTCCACAACTCTATCAACATCATGCACAAACACATCAGTCTCACCCTCCTCTCTATTCCTAGCCATCAATCCAGCTGTGTATATAGCACTCATTCTTCCGGGGGCATTATCATGGTACCCAGTAGGTGCATCCACCATGATCAAGTCCCATTCTATGTCATACACTTCACTTGGAAAGCCTTTGAGTGCAAGTTGGCACCTTGAGAATCTTGGATCACTCACAACTTTGCAGTTTTCTTCCATTCCAATCTTGATGAGCTGGTCAGCTTGGTGAACCTTGGTGTCATACTCAACATGGTATGACTCTAATGTGGGCAAACGTTCAAGGATTTGCTCGATCCATGACTTGTCTTCTTCTAGGAAAACCGTGCGGCCACCATGGTTGAGTGAGGTCCACATGAGACTGTCATGGCCTAGGCCAAAGACTAGGAAGTTACATGGTGATTTTTTGGCTAGGATTCTTGCTGAAACTGAGATTTCTTTGAAGGTTTGTTGTGGGGTTATGTTGGTTGTTGCATAGTGGATGAGAGCATTGGCTAGGGAAGGTGGGGTTTTGGTGCAAGTTTGTGATAAGGGTAGGGATGGACATGGTGTTGCTGTTGATGATTGTGGTCCTTGAGTGGTGCTTGTTGAGTTTGAGAGATGGGTTTCTGAGATTGGTTGCTGGGAAGACGAAAAACTTGATCTTGTTACTAAGATGAGAAGCAAGAGAAAGAAAAAGCAGAGAAGGATGAGCTTGAGGTTGATTGAGAATGGAGTTTTAGACTTCATGGTGGTTCTTGATGGCCTTGAATTTTGTTTTTGGGGGGGAGAGAGAGAGAGAGAGAGAGGGATATCAAACAATGGGTTCTTTGAGTTTTAGGTATATGATTTTGATCTGAGGTTATAATCAAAGAAAGAGGGGCTTGAGCCTTGAGGAAGAGGAGACAAGAAATTATTTGATTCTGTTTAATTGAAGAGAAATGGAGTGGTAGATGAAATTTGTCTACGTGTAAGACAGAGGACTATAAGGTCCAACGTAATTGTCACACTGGGGCTACAGTTTTCCTTTTCATATGAGGGATGGTTACAACCAAGGATTGTCATTCAATCATATTTTGATCAAGTAGATGGTATGGTTCATTGTGAGTTAGGACTTGAGGTTATAGAAGAGGTGACTTGAAAGGGAAGGGAGGAGACCTAAGCAATAATTGTTTGTAGTATTGTAAATGAAAATATTACTGACATTACTTGTCTACTTGACAAGTAATTCTCAAATTTACATGTCTTCTGTATTGGATCTACCATGTACATTGAGTATTTTTTTCATAAGTTTATTATAGATTTTCTTCTTAATTATTTACTCTTTTATCTTTGCTAACGTTTCATTTTTATTCTGAAAACTATATATATTGTATGATTTTGGATTAATTTTTTCTTATAACTTTTTAACTCAATTGTTTGTGTTAATTTTTTTTTCTTTAAATCTCCATTTTTCAAGCACAACTATATTTTTGCCATTTTCCAACAAATAATAAAAAATAAAAAAAAACAACCTAGTAATTTAAAAGCACACTTATGATGATTTTAATCTTCCTTCATGTGTGAGTGACCGTGGCCCTGGCCCCCCAATTTTTTTCTAAAATTGGGCCTAACCCGCGTGAACGGGTGGGATCGTGATGCTCAAATGTCGAATTCACTGTAAAATGTATTTCCTCCTAGATCAAGGGTTTTACATGGAATCACCACTTATTTAATTTAAATGGAAAAATAAGAAAACCTTCACTATAAAGAAATACTTCTGTTGTATTAATATATATGACAATTTACATCAATTTTGTAACAAAATTTACAATGTTTTTTTTTTTTATCCTAGATACAATCTAAGAAAGTAAATTACATTGCTTTGTTTCCTAGTTACATTCTAAAAAAATGTAAAATTGCATAAACAAGAGCCTAGTCTAGAACCCTTAATCTTGGCTCGAAGGCTAATTTACAAGATGGAAAGGGATTAAGCACCCATCTCCCCTAGTAAAACTGGTCTCCTAGGTTAAGGTGGCCAATATCATATCATGTCAAACAAATACAAACAATATATCATATAAACATGTTAATTTGCAAGAATTGTAAACAAATATGTGTTAGGGGATTTAACATAAAGAGAAACAAAAAGTGAAATTTGTTAGATAACAATGTAAATGTAAAGAAAGCATGAAAGTAATGGCATGTTCATCCAAGAAATTAATGTAAACAAGGAATTCCTAGCCTAGACATGTTCATCTAAGCATGTGAAGGAAAACAAAATCGTCATGTTATTTGTCATCAACATAATTGCAAAAGAAAATTTATTTTTAGGCCTACCAATCATCTAGGCAATCATGAGAAGAGCAAACATGTTCATCCAAGTATTTAAGCGAAGATCATAATGTTAATTAGACCTGTTCGTCTAAGCATTCAAAAAAGAGAGAAACAACTACCTAGACATGTTCATCTAAGCATGTTATGAAAAGCAAATAATAACTTAGAAAAAGCAAATAATAACTTAGAAGTGTTCATTCAAGCATGTGAAGGAAAACAAAGAATTGTCATGCTATTTGTCATCATCCACCGAGAATTGACATGTGAAAGAAAACATAGAATTGGCATGCTATTTCTCTAGACATGTTCATCTAGAGAAAATCAAAATACTTAGACATGTTCGTTTAAGCATTAAAAAAGGTAAAACAACTACCTAGACATGTTCATCTAAGCATTTAAGAGAAAGTTGCACATTAGCCTAGAAGTGTTCATCTAAACATGTAAAAAGAATTTCAATGAGATATATAGGCATGTTCATTCAAGCATATCATGAAGGAAACAAATAATGACTTGGAAGCATTTACTCGAGCATGTGTAGAAACTTAAAGAGCATAATTAATTACTTACCAGCATAGTGCATAATTTTAGGGGGGAAGTGATCACTTAAAGGGCTAGGTTGAAAGCAAGGAAGTACTAAACTACAACCAAAGTAAGAACAATGGTTGCACAAAAGCTTTTCTTTTCTGCTTTCTCCTAAGCTCTCCAGATGGAATGGGATCCAGAAAATGGAAAAGGTCTTCTCTATTTATAGGGGAAGGGATGGCTTAGGTTTAAAGCTAAGTTATTAGCTTTCTTCTGAAGCTAAGTTATTAGCTTTCTTCTGAAGCTAAGGGAGGAGATAAACCTGTTTAGATAAGCTGGAATGGATTTGGTGTTGATCCCCATTTGAATTTTGAATTTTGATGTTAAACTTGTGTTATCTTCTGCACCTGTTTCGTATTTTGACTCTAACTTTCTGTTCAAAATTCCAATTGATTTAGGATTGGTTTCTTTTGAAAGGAAATTCAATTCTGCACAACTTTTCCAGAAATAGAGAAAACTAGATTTCAACGTTTTCCAGGCCAAAAATGTGATTCAAGATGCTGCTGAAAATAGTAACGTTTTTTAAGCATTTTTCTTTTTTTTTGTAATTTTTCATAAAATGTATCTTTTCCTCTATCCAAGTTTTTTCAAAAAGCAGATAAGATGCCATAAAGGAAAACTTTTTTATTTATTTATTATTTCTTTTAAAAAAAATAAAATCCAATCAAAATTTACACTTAATTAATTTTAAATAAATTCTTGTTGGAATCAATCAAAATTAAGTGTTTAAAAAAGGATGTGATCGGATCCATTGTGTAGGTGAGCCACGATCATTGAAAATTATTTGTATGATAACTTTTGGTTAAGTGGTCTGATCAAAGTCCATGAGGCCGTGACATATCATTGTAATTGTTAGATCATCAAGATTTGTTTTGTATCACAAACCTGAAGATCTAACTGTTGAAATTACGATCATGCCCTTGGTGCAAAATTACTGGTTTGCCCTTAATATTGGTCAAATGTAAGTTGTAAAATGGAGCGTCTACAGAATGCCCCTCATTGACAGAGCTTGAAAAGTGAATGTCAATGTAGAAGAAAGACACCAAATTTTGCAACTTGAAATTTAACTGATGTGTGATAAAAATTTGTTAAAGCTTTGGAAACTTCTTGGTTTCCGAAAATTTTTGATCCAAAATGTGTTGGCAATTTTCTCAAAAATTTTGAACTTGTAAATTATTTATTAAAAAAAAAAAAAAAAACTTGTTGGGTTTTCTTGTGAAAATCTTGGAAAATTTTCTAAAAACTTGTCTATTTTTTTGAAAATTTTTGAACCTGAAACTTGTTGAATTTTCTTTTAAAAAAACTATGTTAACTTGTCAAAATTTGTATTTGTGAAAACATGTTGGGAATTCTTGGAATGATATTGTCATGTCTTTTGAAAATTTGATAAAAACCTTGTTAGGTTTTTGTGAAAACTGTGTAATCGTTTTGACAAAATTGTCGAGCATTCTTTTTCTGAGAGATGTTTGAAAATCTCGTAAGATTTTCCTTGATTTCTGAAAATGATGCTGAAGTTTTCTGAAAATCTTGTTTGATTTTTCGAGAATGTCATGAAAACCTTGTTTAGAAAAATTGTTGAAAAACCTTGTTGGGTTTTTTGAAAATTTTGTTCACAAACCTTGTTAGGTTTTGAGAATTTTATTAGAAAACCTTGTCTGCTTTTTTGAGAATTTTTGAAAAAACCTTGTCAATTTTTTTTTGAAAAATTGTTAAATAAAGTATGAAAACCTTGATGGGTTTTGTTGAAAATTTGTAATAATTTTGAAAAAATTTCAGGTTTCCTTGAAAAAAATTATGAATTTTTTGAAAATCTTGTTTGATTTTTCAAGAACCTTTTTGTGACTTTCAAGAAAAAAACTTTGTCAAACCCTAGAGCCTGAGATGTTGGACAATACTAGTCAACTTCAATAAATGCAAGAGACTCCTTAGTCGAGCCTTGTGTGATGTAGGAGACTTCTTAGTTCATCCATGTGAGATGTGAGACTTCTTAGTTGATTTGGTGATCTAGACTTAATGCTACCATTGAATGCCGAAATGAATGAGAGATCTTTGCTTAATTCCTGCAAAGATGAAAATTTTCCTTTCTTAGGCTTGTTAGAAACTAGTTAATTTGGACCAATGCCCCTAGTATTAACATGCTTGCATAAAAAAATAGATGAAAAGCTTGCGTATGAAAATTAATGGGCCAATGCTCATAATTTAGGCATGCTTAATGCAGATAAAAAAAACACAAATGGGCCAATGCCCCTAGTTTAAAACTATTTGCAAACAACTTTGGGTCATTGTCTTGATTTGGTGCCTCTTGTTTACCGAGCCTTTAATAGGTTGCCTATGCTCCTCTCTTCAAGAGGACCAAGTCAGACAAAGTTCAAGTCTGTAAGGAAGACATCTAGTCCACCCAAAAGATGATCATGGCTTCCAACCAAACCTTGCATGGTATTTTAAAAATGGACTTGTCCATGAAAATTTTTGTTTTTGAAAGAAATTGATTTTCTTCCTGAAAAACCATTTGGTGTATAATGGTGCTTTTTGAGAAAATTCTTTTTCTTTTCTAAATGATCATGAGATAATCCTTTCAACAACTATTTTAGCATATCATATTGTTTCAGAGTCAAGTCAATCTTTTTGACTAAAAAGGATCAAAGTCATTAAATACATGTAAACAAATTTGCTTCTTCTTTTTAAACATTGTTGGATTAGGTCTTCAAAGACAACCAAAGAAATGAAATGTAGAGATGTTTGAGAGTCATGTATTTTTTTTTTTTTTGGAGAGTGCTTCAAGTTTGGCAGACACTTTTTCTTTTTGGGGAAAGAAACAAAGAGGAGTGCCCCAAATTTGGGAATCACATTTGTTGGAAAGAAATAAAAGGGAATGCCCTCAGTTAGAGAATTCTTTCAAGTCATTTGAGAATTTAAGAAACTATGTCATGGAGATTACTTGCTAGTGGGGCTTGATAACCTCAAGCGTTTTTCCTTTTTAATCCAAGAGAAAATATTGCCAGAGTCAAGGGTGTGCCTATGACTAGCAGAACTTCAAGGAGGTCTTTATGTATGGGTTGTAATGTAGGCTAGGTTTAGGTTATGAAAGAAATGATATAAAAAGGCTCAAAATCCCCTGTAGATATTCCCCTCAAGCATGCAATACTCAAAAGTTAGGCATTAGAATGATTTTCTTGTTTCTCCCTTTCTTGACATTGTGCTGAAATTCTCATCATTCTTGTCATCTACTCATTGGTCATCATGGATCATTTGTATCAATGTTATATCACGCTTGTTTGCCTTGTATTCTTCTTAGGCAACTCTTTTTTGAGATTTCAAATTTTCTTCTTTGATTTGAATTTGTAATGAGGTCTTTGTTGTGATTGAATTCTTCTGACTTTCTCTTCATTGATCTATTGTATGAATGTTCTTTCATGCTCGTTTTTCAAACCTCTAGACTTTCACCTTGACAAATCTTTCCTCTTCTTTTGAAACTTGTGAGTAGGCCGCCTTTTCCGTTTTCGACCTTCTTTGTTCTTCTTCTTTTCTCTTCTTTTGAAACCTATGACAAGGTTGCCTTTTCTTTTTCTCTTCTTTTGGCACTTGTGAATAGGCCGCCACTTTGATTTTCGACCAATTGAACTTCTTTTGTTCTTTTTTTTATTCCTCTTTCTTTGATAGCAAATGAATGAATGAATTTTTTTGATATAACCATGCTTGAAAAAGTTGCCTATGTACCTCTTTAAAAAGAATGATTAGGTCATCCGTAGTTCAAAATAATTTTTTGTGCCTTAATTTTTGCCTAGACTAACCTTTTGGGTTTTCAATTTAGCAGGCTCTCTCACACTCGATTTTTTTTGGTCTTTTCTTTTGCGTAGAATGCCCTTTCAGGTTTTCAATCTACCATTGGTTTTTTGTATCCCTAATTTTTGCCTAGACTATTTTTTCAAGTTTTCAATCTAGTGGGATTTTTTTGTTGTTGCTTCATGCTTTCTAACTTGATGAGCTCTCATCTCTTTCAGCATGATGGAATCTCTTAGCTTTTAGCTTGATGAATTCTTGTCTTCTCACCTTGATGGGCCCTTGTATCTTTCAATGGAAACTATTAGTTCCTTGCATTCTCAAATGTGATCTCCATTGTTTCTTCTAATCTTAATGGACTCTGCTTTCCTTGATGTCTTCATTGAAGCTATGATATTGTCCCCCATAGCATAAAATTTGAGTATACATACTCGAATTTTCCCACCCTAGGTTTAGGTTGTTCTGGGTTCATGAAAAAAAAAAAAGGCTAACTGTTTAATAGCTCAAATGGGCTAGCAATGGGATAATATTTGTAATGGGTGTCAAGGAATAATGTGGCTAAACCAAAGATGGCCTCCTATCCCTAGTACGGCTTGTTTATAGGCACAGTAACTCGAGCACTTTTAGTAAATTCCTCTTGGAATAAAAATAATGAATGCTCCAATATTGTGACACAAAAAAATGTTCTAAGATTTGGATTAAGTGTACATTGTTTGAGAATTTCTGATCAGTTGAGATTTCCTATTAACTGGATTTTCTTTGATTGCCTTTTAGGACCTTCTCTTCTTATGTTCTAAGTGATTCGGCAAAGATCCTTACATGAACCAGATGAAATTAATTCTCTCTTGGTGCACATTGGTTGGTTGGCCCATTAAGCATTATGATTTGCAAAAGCTTTGCCAAATGAATTCTCATGTAGCACTTTTTTCTTTTTTTCTTTTTAATACAAGATAGAATTTCTACTCTAGCCTAATCTAAGTGTATATGTGTATGAAGCTCCCTCTTGAAGACTTGAATCTCGGCCCTTGCCCCCAACACTCCACAAGCATTTATACTTGTGGAGTGACCACCGCACCAAAGGTGCGTGGTGGTCTCATGTAGTACTTGAAGAAAATAACATTTGAAAGTTTTGACATCTCAAACTCTTTCCAAGTGGATTGGGCTTTGATGAGAAGGTTAAGCCTTACTTGAATTTTGAAAATCCACTAAAGGGCCCAATGGTCCTAGTTGGAAGATTTTTTTTTTGAAAGTTTTCCTTGATTTTATTTTATTATTCTCTCTTTATGAAAAAAAGCATTTTTGTAATTTTTGAAGGATTATTATGAACAATTCTATTTTGACAGAAATTGTGGGCCTCAAGGAAACCATTTTCAATTGGGCTTTGAAAGGAGTCAGAAATGTCACTAAATTTCCCAATGCCCTTAGTTTTCTTTTTTTTTTTTTTTTGTTGAGCTTTTGAATTATTTATTTTATTATTATTATTATTTTTTTTTTTTTTGCATCAAACAAAGCATGAATAACAAAATGCATTAAACAAGAAATGAAATTAAGGTATAAGAAAAATGGAAACAAGTAATGAACAGACAAGCTTTATAATAAAAACAAGTTCTTGATTGGTAGATGCTGGTGCAGCAATGATTTGTTGTTCCATGAGATCTTGGATAATCCCACCATTATTGATGGCATCTTCAATTTGGGTTCCAGCAGCAATTAGGGTCTTGAAGTTGGGAAAGTATCCAGCAAATAGATACTTGTTGTAGGTCAGGAGGAGATTCTTCACAATCATGTTCAATTGTTCTTCCTCATTGGGCCTAATAGTCATTTGGGTTGCTTTTGTCCTTCACCTTGTGATGAATACATAAAAAGATTCACTAGAATCTTGCTTCGTTGTCTCAAGGTCTCGCCAAGTGATGTCCACCTCAATATTGTACTTGTATTGCTAATAAAATTCATGGCACATATCTTCCCAAGTCCAAGTTTGAGAATCCTCCAAATTTAGGAACCAACGTAGGGCAGCTCTGGTGAGTGTATTTTGAAACATTTAGGCCAGTAACTCTTCATCAACATACTTTTATGTACATTTTCAAATGGGCTTTAAGGTAACTCATGCCATCAAACTTGTCCAATGTTGGCATCTTAAACTTTGGTGGGGCCTTTGCTTGAGGAAAGACCAAGAGTGAATGTAGATCCATAGCTTCTTCAACCCTTCTAGATCTCATTAGGAGCTTTTCCATTTAGTCCATTCGTTCATCCATCTTCTTCTCATTTTCAACCAACACCAAGCCATGGCTTTCTTTAGAATTTCTGGGTCCTTTATCATTTTGGGCCCTTGAGGATTCATAAGAGTTCTTTTTCCCCATCTATTGGATCAATGCTTCGATGTCCTTTTTTAGTTGGGCTTGACCCGCTACCAAAGTGTTGAGTAAATCTTGAGTTGTGAGAGGCAATTGTTCCTCATCGTCATTCATGTGTCAATCTTCTTGGTTATTGTTCTTATTGGCCATTTCTTAATTGGAAGCCTGGGTTTTGATGTTTGCTTGAGCCTTGCACTTTAAGATTGGTGGCTTTAAGCTTGAGGATCTTGAGCTTTTAGTTATGCTTTGAACTTGGTGGGCTTGAACCCTGATTGGGATTCTTTGGACTCAACCAAAATGCATAAGTTAGATTTTTATTTTTTTTAAGAAGTCTCAAACAATTATGATGGGCCTACGCATTGGACTAAGACTTATCATGGAGCAAACAATGGCCAATCACATTCATGGGATGCAATGTATATTATGGGATTGACCTAAATATTAGTTCTATGGCTTCTTACATGTAGGCTAATAGGTTCCCCAAAAGCTAGGACATTGTACCTCCCAACTTGTGACGTACGAATGCCGCGTTGGTCCAAATGATAGATTTTGTCCTTTACGAAATGCAAGAAAGACCAAGCAAGTCTTAGACAAAGGGGTGGTAGGTTCACCACTAGGTACATGAATCCAAGAGGACCGCAATCCATGGCTACAATTACCGTGGTTTCCAGGCAACATACACAATTCATATCACAATTCCATTCATTCAAATGATGCTATGGCAAGCAAATATGACATATTATTAAAAGCAATAAACAAACAAATGACATGGTTGGCCATTATAACCTAAACTAGAGTCTAGCCTTCAACATCCCTAGCAAAGTTGCCATTGTGAGCGACATCGCCATTGTGAGCGACTGCGACCCTGGCCTGCCAATTTTTTTACTCAAACTGGGCCTAACCCGCTCGAATGGGTGGGATCGTGATGCTCAAATGTCAAATTCACTCTAAAATGTATTTCCTCCTAGATCAAGGGTTTTACATGGAGTCGCCACTTATTTAATTTAAATGGAAAAATAAGAAAACCTTCACTATAAAGAAATGCTTCTGTTGTATTAATATATATGACAATTTACATCAATTTTGTAACAAAATTTACAATGCTTTTTTTTATCTTAGATACAATCTAAGAATGTAAATTACATTGTTTTGTTTCCTAGTTACATTCTAAAAAATGTAAAATTGCATATACATGAGCCTAGTCTAGAACCCTTAATCTTGGTTCAGAGGCTAATTTACGAGATGGAAAGGGATTAAGCACCCATCTCGCCCGGTAAAACCGGTCTCCTAGGTTAAGGTGGCCAATATCATGTCATGTCAAACAAATACAAACAATATATCATATAAACATGTTAATTTGCAAGAATTGTAAACAAATATGTTTTGGGGGATTTAACATAAAGTGAAACAAAAAGTGAAATTTGTTAGATAATAATGTAAATGTAAAGAAAGCATGAAAGTAATGGCATGTTCAAGAAATTAATGTAAACAAGGAATTCCTAGCCTAGACATGTTCATCTAAGCATGTGAAGGAAAACAAAATCGTCATGTTATTTGTCATCAACATAATTGCAAAAGAAAATTTATTTTTAGGCCTACCAATCATCCAAGCAATCATGAGAAGAGTAAAGAAAATCACCCAGACATGTTTATCCAAGTATTTAAGCAAAGACCATAATGTTAATTAGACCTGTTCGTTTAAGCATTCAAAAAAGAGAGAAACAACTACCTAGACATGTTCATCTAAGCATGTTATGAAAAGCAAATAATAACTTAGAAGTGTTCATCGAAGAATGTGAAGGAAAACAGAGATTTGTCATGCTATTTGTCATCATCCATAGAGAATTGACATGTGAAAGGAAACATAGAATTGTCATGCTATTTCTCTAGACATGTTCATCTAGAGGAAATCAAAATACTTAGACATGTTCATTTAAGCATTAAAAAAAGTAAAACAACTACCTAGACATGTTCATCTAAGCATTCAAGAGAAAGTTGCACATTAGCCTAGAAGTGTTCATCTAAGCATGTAAAAGGAATTTCTAAGAGATATATAGGCATGTTCATCCAAGCATATCATGAAAGAAACAAATAATGACTTGGAAGCATTTACTCAAGCATGTGTAGAAACTTAAACAGCATAATTAACTACTTACCAGCATAGAGCATAATTTTAAGGGGGAAGTGATCACTTAAAGGGCTAGGGAGAAAGCAAGAAAGTACTAAACTACAACCAAAGTAAGAACAATGGTTGTACAACAGCTTTTCTTTTCTGCTTTCTCCCTAGCTCTCTAGAGAGAATGAGATCCAAAAAATGGAAAAGGTCTTCTCTATTTATAGGGGAAAGGATGGCTTAGCTTTAAAGCTAAGTTATTAGCTTTCTTTTGAAGCTAAGGGAGGAGATAAACTTGTTTAGATAAGCTAGAACGGATTTGGTGTTGATCCCCATTTGAATTTTGAAGGATGATGTTGAACTTGTGTTATCTTCTGCACCTGTTTTGTATTTTGACTCTAACTTTCTGCTCAAAATTCCAATTGATTCGGGATTGGTTTCTTTTGAAAATAAATTCAATTCTCTCCAACTTTCTAGAAATAGAGAAACCAAATTTCAACATTTTCTAGGCCAAAAATACGATTCAATTTGCTGCTGAAAATAGTAACCTTTTTTGAGCATTTTTCTGTTTTTTGAAACTTTTCATAAAATGTATCTTTTCCTCTATCCAAATTTTTTCAAAAGAGTAAATAAGCTGCGATAAAGGAAATTTTATTTATTTATTTATTATTTCTCAAAAAAAATTAAATGAAATCCAATCAAAATTTACACTTAATTAATTTTAAATTAATTCTTGTTGGAACCAATCAAAATTAAGTGTTTAAAATAAGACGTGATCGGGTCCATTATTTAGGTGAGCCACGATCATTGAAAATTTTTTGTATGATAACTTTTGATCAAGTGGTCCAATCAAAGCCCATGACATACCATTGTGATCTTTAGAGCATCAAGATTTGTTTTGTATCACAAACCTGAAGATCTAATTGTTGAAATTACAATCATGCCCTTAGTGCAAAATTATTGATTTGCCCTTAATATTGGTTAGATGCAAGTTGTAAAATAGGGTGTATACATCATGTTATATGTATAATATGCATACCATTCTATTTTCTCAGTTTTTAATTAATTAATAGACTATTAGAATTATTATCAGATTATGAACTTACGAATTTGTGAACATTATTGTTTTTTTTTTTTTTAGTAGAAAATATTTTAAAGATTTTTTTTTTTTTTTGTACATGAGAAAAATATGGGTCATTCTAAGTTGATCCAACCGGTCAACTTAGTTGGGTAAGGCTCACAGAAATGGAAACCTGTTTTAATCCAATAAATTTATGTTTTGAATCTGCTTTGTCTTGAACCCAATCGAGTTGAAACTAAACACTATCAGCCTAACTTGTTTGCTAGGTCTCCCAACTCCTAACTCTTAATGTATTTTTCTTACAGGATTGCTACAAACATAAAACAAAGGGAAATTGCACTTTACTCACCTGTGGTTTGACCCGTTTTAACAATGCCTACCTGTGGTTTAAAAGTTATCACTTAACTCACCTGGGGTGGCCTCCGTTAGACCCTGGTTACCCACCTTTTCCCTTTCTTTTGAAAATCCCCTTTACTATATAAGCCAAAATTAGAACCCAAATAGAACCCTAAAAAAAGGAACGTGCTCTCTCCCTCTCTCTACCTTAGAACCCCCAAAAATCCCCAAACCCATAATCCCTTTCTCTCTTTACTTTGATTGCCAAAGTGAAATCCCCAAACACTTGCAAGCAAGGAGGAGGTGTGCTGACGCTTGAGTTTTCCTCTATATCAGGTATGAAATGACTTTTTAGTGTTTACCATTGTTGTGTTTGTTCTTTTTCAATGTGTAACGATTGATGAAGGTGATTCAAATTGAAGTTTTTCTATCATAAAATTAGTGGTTTACCATTGTTGGGTTTACAATTGGTGTGTTTGTTCTTTTGTAGTTGACATTGATGACTGTGGTCCCTAAGAATATTTTGGTTAGATGCATCTTTAGGTTGTCTATGGTCTCATGGAGACAAATTGTTTAATTGGTTGTGTTTCTTGTCTCTGACCCCACATTAAATGGTATTTTATGTGCAATTGAAATTATTTTGCTTTTGTCACTGGTGCTCTTTGTGCACGTGTTGGTTATATATTTAATTACTATTATTTGTGCATGTGTTTTAACTCACGCAGATGGCTGCTGAAATTCATTTTGATTTTACTATTCACCATAATGGGAATTTTGAGTGGAATCCTGGTTTAGAGTATATAGGTGGTGAAGTATCTACAATGGGTAATATTGATCTAGATCTACTAAGTCATTTTGAGATACAAGACATTTGTGCTGAGGTTGGGGGGATCCATTAATAGTAGGATTTATTATTTAATACCTGGTGGTGACTTAGAGCAAGGGTTAAGGTTAATTACTTCAAATGATGATGTGACCTATATGCTGAATGACCAACAAATGAAATCACACTTTATATAGAATCTGAAGTTGAACCAATTGCTATTGAAGAACCTATAGTTGAACCAGATCAACCAATTGCAGTAGACCAACCATGGGAAATGAATAACGAAGATGATGATACTGATTGTGAGGAGGTGGCCAATACTGTTAGATCATCTATGATTGACCAAAATGATGTTAGTGAAGAACCTGTTGAGGGTTTAAGGGATGGTAGTATTGGTGGAGTTGTGCATATGGATGACCATGCTACCCATGGACAAACTGTTGGTAGTGAAGATGTTCAAGTAGATGACTGATTTGCTAGATGAAGGGTATGAAGGACCAGATTATCCTGATGACATATTTAGTGCTCAAAACAATGAGGTGCCCAATATGAGAGAGCATCAAAGAGATACTGAAAATGTAAATGAGGGAGATGGTGTGAGAGAGCCAGTTACAGATAATGGGAAGAGACCAGAAGCTGCTGCCAGTGATTAAGCTACTGATGATAATGATTGGGCTGAAAAAGCTCTTGATGATGATGACACTATAGCAATAACAATTTTGAGATGAGGATGAAAGAGTGAGATGTCTAGAGTTTAATGAGAAGACTGGCATGAGTAACCCTCAGTTATGCAAGGGTATGAAGTTCCCAAATAGGAAGGTGTTTAGGGCTGCCTTGAGGGAATATGCAATGAAAAAGCATGTGGACATTAAGTTCAAGCTTAATAAAATGACCAAAGTTTTCGTCCACTGCAAGTATGAATGTGGTTGGAGGGTATATGCATCACAGATTTCAGGGGAGTTAACCTTCCAGATAAAGACCATGGTTCCAACTTGTACATGTGGGAGGACATTCAAGCATAGCCAAGTCACTTCTACATATATGGCTAAGAAGTACTTGGATGATTTTAACAAAAACCCTGATTGGGCAGTTTCTTGTGTGAAGCATCGAGTTATACAGGATGTGTCTGTGGACTTGAGCATAAATCAAGTGTACACAGCTAAGAGGAAAGCTAGAGAGTTCGTACTAGGTGATAAAAGGTTGCAGTATGAGAAATTTAGGGACTATGTAGAGATTATAAGAGTAACTGATGTAGGGAGTAAGGTGATTTTGCAAACTGAGATTACTGAGCCTAACACACAACCCAAGTTCAAGAAGATATATGTTAGATACAATGCACAGAAATTTGGATTTTAAGGGCGGTGCAGGCCACTTGTAGGATTAGATAGTTGCCATTTAAAGGGTAAGTTTGGTGAACATATATTATTAGTAACTGCAAGGGATGGGAATGACAATATTTTCCTTGTTGCATTAGGTGTAGTTAAGCAAGAAAATAAGGATTCTTGGGTGTGGTTTTTACAAACATTTGCAGATGATATTGGGAGGCTAAATGAGCTGAATCTAGTGTTCATTTCAGATAAGCAGAAGGTAATACAATTCACTTGCTTTTTGAGATTGTTGTTTGTTCTCAATCATTACATTTTTTTTTTCTTTTTGAAAGTTTTATTTTTGCTCTTGGGCAAATGGTGTTCATTTTTGTTCTTTGAATTTTTTTTATTATATTTATGATAACCAGGGATTGATACCTACCATGGAGATGTTGTTTCCAATAGTTGAACATAGATTTTGTGTGAAGCATATTTTCAACAACTTTAAGTTAAATTTCATGGGTTTAAAATTGAAGGCTACATTATGGAGGTGTGCTGCAATAACAACAGTTAGGAAGTTTGAGAAGAGAATGCAAGATATGAAGGAATTGGACAAAGAAGCATGCGAGTATCTAGCAGACATCCAACCAACCCAATGGATCAAGTCACATTTCACTCCAAGGGCCATCTTTGATTGTTGTGTGAAAAATCTTAGTGAGTCATTTAATTCTATGAAACTAGAAGCTAGGGATAAGCCTATCATTGCCATGCTAGAGTGGATTAGGGTTAAGTTAATGACTAGAATGTACAGTAAGAGGATTGGGATTGAAAAATTCACTAGTGACATATATCGAAACATAGTGTAGAAGCTTGAATAGTTGAAAGTTGATTCTAAGTCATTTTCTGTTGTTGCATCAGGTTGCTATATATGAGGTTGATAATAAGTATGAAAGGCATATGGTTAACCTTACAAGAAAGTGTTGTACTTGTAGAGTTTGGGATTTGACAGGAATCCCATGTAAACATGGTGTTGCAGCAATCTATAAGAACCTGGAGAGGTCTGAAGATTATGTTCATGCATGCTATAGAAAGGATGCTTATGTGGCTGCATATAAGGAGATGATTACCCCACTACTTGGCCAAGATGAATGGGTTGAAACCAATCAACTTGCCCCTGTTGCTCCAATTGTGTACAAGCCTCCAAGTAGGCCACCAACAAAAAGGAAGAAAGATGCAAATGAGCCAAACAACCCATACAAAGTTTCTATAGACCTATAAAATGTGGGTTTTGCCATAAGGAGAGGCATAATTCAAGGAGGTGTAAGGCTGGAATAATTGGTGAGACAACATGGTAAAGGAGACAGAGACTTGAGAGGCAAAAAAAAAAAAATTGTCAGTAAAGCAAGAATGTGTTCACTATGACAATTATATTACAAATTTATTTCTGATGCAAGACGATTCTTTTTGTAGGGACAAAAGGGACAGGGAAGAAGCAATGACCAACCAAGTCTGGGTGCAACTTCAGTACCTCAGCTAGCAAGTCAGTCACCTAAGCAACCACCAAGGAGGTTTGTAAGGCAACCACCCTGGTTTGCTAGGCAACCACCCTGGTTTACTTGCCAACTAGCCAGCCAACCAGCCAGCTAGCCAGCCAGTCAGCTACCTAGGCAACCACCAAGGAGGTTTGCAAGGCAGCCACCCTAGTTTGCCAACCAGACAGCCAACCAGGCAACTAGTTAGCCAGCCAACCAGCTAGCATGCATATCAGCCACCTATGCAACCACCAAGGAGGTTTGCAAGGCAACCAACCACCCAGGTAGCCAACTAGGCAACCAATCAGCAAGTAAGGCAGTCAACAAGATTAGCAAACAAGAAGGCTAACTAGGCAACCACCATTCAAGCAAGGCAGCCACCTAGTGTTTAGCCATTAATGTTAGGTGGAGTCCAGTTGTTTTAAACAATGCTTATTATATATGTATGGAATGATACTCTTGCTTTAAAACATACTTTTTTATGCTTCTTCAATTGATGTAAACAAAATCTTGTAAGGTGCATGTCCTTGCCTACCCAATTGATGTAAAACATACACAATCTTTATAAAGAAGAACAGATTGCATACCCTATTCAAATTACAAGAACAAATTACAAGGCAGCATTACGCATTACATAAACAAGGCAGCATTACATAAACAAGAACAGATTACATGAAGAAGAACACATTGCATACTCTATCCAAATAAACAACAATACTACATAGTGCCAAATATATGGAATACACTTGTAAAAAGTGGTAGTTCCCAAAATTATACAATAACTACAACAATTTGCCTTCAAAGTAAACTCAATAGTTTTGTTCCAAATTCTCCCATCCTACCAGAAAACACACAAAAAAAAAAAAAAAAAAGCAAAAAACCCCCATGACACAACAAGTGCAAATTTGTACTTTTGTAACTTCTCTTTAGCTATCCTCTCTCTCACCCTAACTTTTTCTTCCCTTCGCTTGGGTATTTTTTCCCTCTCAATAGCTGTTGTTTCCCTATCACTAGCCTCCTTTTCCTTTTCCTCTGCAACTCTTGCTTGATTCTTGTACATACTAAATCTTGCAAGGACAATGGATGCAACTTCAGACCCACGCTTACATGTTTTGCCATCCAACCACCAAAAGTATTTACAAGCAGGTTCATCATCCTAAAAACAAAATCAAATTAGGGTTATTCATAAAGCCAACAAAACCAAAAAATAAAAATAAAAAAGGAAAAAATCTGAAAACTAACTATTACTCACCACATCATAGTAGCTGCACTCATAAAACCTTCTCCCAAAATTGTTCAAGGTCAGAACAGTCCGTAGTTAACAACAATCAGCAAAGCATGAATGGTAACTGGAACCCAAGTAATAACTTGAAAAAGACATGTTCAGATTTCATTTTGGCAATTGGAGTACAAAGAGAAACGAGTTTAGGGATTTTTAGGGATCTTGATATAGAGGAAATGGGTTTGGGGATTTTTGGGGGGTTCTAACGTAGAGAGGGGTGAGAACTCGTTCCTTTTTTTAGGGTTCTATTTGAGTTCTAATTTTGGCTTATATAGTAAATGGGATTTTCTAACGGAAAGGACAGAGGTGGGTAACGGGGGTTTAATGGAGGCCACCCCAGGTGGGTTAAGTGATAACTTTTAAACCACAGGTGGACACTGTTAAAACGAGCCAAACCACAGGTGGGTAAAGTGCATTTTCCCCTAAAAACAAATTGACAACATTTTGACATTAGTTGAGTTGGCAAGCTTGTACTCTAAGCCCACTTAGAGCATCAGTACCCGGAGTTGTAAAACTCTGGATATGGTAAATTTTAGCATCAAACTACAAAAATGATGCATTACTTGGTGTTGTAATTGTAAAATTTTTTACAATTGTACTACAATACCATTCTAAATTTATGATAGTACTGCAAAAATAAAATATTCTTTTTTATTCATTCTCCTCAAAACATCATCTCATTCTTTCTCTTTCTCTCCCTTACTTACTTCTCTCTCTTCTCTCATCTTAGCTTTCTCTCTCTCTCTCTCTCTCTCTCTCTCTCTCTCTCTCTCTCTCTCTCTCTCAACATGGATCGGTGGATCATAATGGGTTTTAGGTTGGCGACGGCGTGGTGGGCTAGGGTCGTGGTGGGTTGTGGGTCTGAGGATGAGTTTCAGTAGTGACTCTGGTGTTTGGTGTGGTGGGTCATGGGTCTTGGTGGGTCATGTTTGGTCGAGGTGGGTCATCATGAGGTTATCTGTTCTTGGTCATGTTTGGTTGTGGTGCATGCTCTCTGTGATCGACAGTGGTGGGTGGTGTGACTAGGAAGGTCGGCGGTGGTGGTGGTGGTAGGTGGGTGAGAAAGAGTAAGAGAAACAGAGATTAGGGAGAGAAGTGAGATATATTTTTATATAATTTTTAGGGGTAATTGCAGTAAACCCAACTGTGGTTTGACCAGTTTTAACAAAGCCTACCCATGGTTTAAAAGTTATAACTTAACCTACCTGAGGTGCCCTCCGTTAGATAGTCGTAACCCACCTCACCCTTTTCACCATTAAAAAAGAGGTAAATGTGTCTTTTTCATTATATTTTATGTCTCTCTCCTCTTTTCTCTTCTTAACTCCTCTTTTTTCTCTAATATGATCTCCCTCCTCTTACTCTAATCTCTTTCTACCTACTTAGTAGGATTTACAATTGTGAAATTTTTTTCTCTATCTAATTTCTCTCTCTTTTATTTTGCTAAATTTACCATCTACTTTCTCGATCTCTCACTTTCTCCCTTTTCTTCGTTGATGACTCCGAGCGTCATTGCTCCATTTTCTACTACCATGGTCAGTGGTGACCTTTGGCTTCCAACACCATGTCCTTAGCTTTTGGCGGAAGTGAGAAGAGAGCTGTGGTTGGCTCATCCAACAAAATTTCTGGTGAAGTTTGCATTAGGAGTGGGTTGTGAGGTCTTGGTAGAGAAAAACCTAAACCCATTTGTTGTGAAATTGAAACTGGGGTTAAGAGGTTTGAATCTAAATGTGTAAGGAGGATTAATTATGGTTGGGAGGGCATTTGAGCATGTGGGTTTTTGGTTTTGAATGGAATACTTGGGAGATCAAGGTGGTTTTGGTTTTAGATGAAGGAAAAAGAGAAGAAGATGAGCATGTTTTTTTCTCAAGCCTTGAAAGACCTGGGTTTTTAGTATTTTGTGAAAGTTTTTGTTTAAATCATTGATCTTTGACAAAGGTTTTGGCCTTGACCTTGAGTCTTAGAAAGTTTTGGTTTTAACTTGGGTTCTAGATCCAATTCTAGGTTGATCTGGGTTTTACTTTTAGTGTTCTTAAGTAAAAGTATAAAAACTCTTACAATTCTTACAAATATCATTTTTAGATCTTGATTTTTATTTTTTGGTTATATTTTTTTCTATTTTTAACGATGAAATGAGAGAGGTGGGTCACAGCTGTCTAACGGAGGGAACCTCAGGTAGGTTAAGTAATAACTCTTAAACCACGAGTAGGCTTTGTTAAAACTGGCCAAACCACAGGTGAGTTTAATGCAATTACCCCTAAACAGAAATATTGCATATTGCCAAATACATGGAATACACTTCCTAACAGTCTTCAAGGATTTCAATACAACACATTGCCAAAAGTGATAGTACCCACTATTAGACAAGAATTACAACAACTTGCCTTCAAGGCAGACTCAATGCCTTTGTTCCAAATTCTCCCATCCTACTAGAAAACACACCAAAACAAAAAAACAAAAAAAAAAAACAAAAAAAAAAAAACAAAAAAAAAATAGCAAAAAAAAAAACCCATGACACAACAAGTGCAATCTTGTAGTTGTGTAACTTCTCTTGAGCTATCCTTTCTCTCACCCTAACTTTTTCTTCCCTTTGCTTGGCTACTTTTTCCCTTCCCCTTAATTCTTCTTCCATTGCACAAGCCACAATTTCCCTCTCAATAGCTACTTTTTCCCTCTCAGTAGATTCCTTTTCCTTCTTCTTTGCAACTCTTGCCTCATTCTTGAACCTACTGATTCTTACAAGGACAATAGGTGCAAGTTCAAATCCATGCTTACGTGTTTTGTTGTCCAACCACCTAAAGTATTTACAAGTAGGTTCATCATCCTACAAACAAAATCCAATCAGGGTTTATTCATAAAGCCAACAAACCAGAAAACCAAAAAAACCAAAAAACCAATTGTTACTTACCACACCATAATAGTAGCACCCATAAAACCTTCTCCCAAAATTGTTCAAGGTCAAAGTCATTCGTAGCTGACAATGGTTGGCTAAACAAGAATGGTGATTGGAACCTGAGTAATAACCTGATGAAGATATGTAGGGATTTCAAACATCTTGAAACCCTAAGTACGTACATCAATTGTTATACATTGAAAAAGAACAAAAACTACTCAAGTAAACCCTAGAAAATCTTTTCATACCTAATAGAGAGGAAAACCCCAACTTCAGTATGTCTCCTTGCTTGCAATCAATAAAGGACACCGAAATTCTTTGGCAATCGAAGTAAAGAAAGAAAGGGATAATGGGTTTGGGGGTTTAAGGATTCCAAGTTTGTAACGAAGACGAAGAGGGTAGAGTGAGAGAGAGTGTTCGTTCTTCTTTCCTGGGGTTCTAATTTTGGCTTATATAGTAAAGGAGATTTTGTAACGGAAAGGGAAGAGGTGGATAACGGACGTCTAACGAAGGGCACCTTAACGGAGGGCACCTCAAGTGGGTTAAGTGATAAGTTTTAAACCACGAGTAGGCTTTGTTAAAACCGGTCAAACCATAGGTGGGCTTAGTGTAATTTCCCCTCGTTTTTATTTTATTGTTTATATTATTTTAATGTGTTGTATGGTCAAATAAAAGTTAGAATATTATGTATATTATAAAATGATATGGTATAATAGATAAAGTAACTTTTGAGATGGTAAAATGAGATTTATTTTAGAAACCAGATACTAAGAGCATTACCATTCGAGTTTGCAAAAAAGTTCTATTTTACCACTTAAAAACCTACTTTATCTATTTTACCATCTCATTTTACAACTCACTCAACATCCCAATTTTTATTTTTCCACACAACTTATTAAAATTATATATACTACAACATTAAATAATATAAACAATTCACTCTCCTCTCTTTCCTCTCTTCCTTTTTCTCTCTCTCCAGTAAAACCACACAACTACCTTCCACCAAAACTTAGTCACAAACACCAATTCTTCACCATCAACTACTTCATAATACTTAATAATAAAAAATAAAAATAAAAACTACTTAATAATAATAATAATAATAATAAATATATTATTGTCATAATTATTTGTTATTACTATTACTATTATTGGTACTATTTTAATAATGTTAGTTTTTTTAGCATCAAATATTTGTTATTCTAAAAATTTTGAACCAAGTATGTTATCTGTCTTACTTTAATAATGTTATCTATTTTTAATAATATCAATATCACTATTTTAATAATATTTTTGTCTTATTGAATATGGTGTTATCTATTCTGGCATGATGGTCTGAAGGGGTTTTAAAGGGTAAAGTTGGGGTTTTAATAAAACAAGTGGGCAATTTGGTAATTGAACTAAAAATTCCTGAAAATTGAAGTGGGTTTTTTGCAAAAGCTGGTTTTGAAAGTTGAAGGTCCTTTGGCTTTTTGAGGGTTTTACACTTTTTGAAAAAACAACTTTCTTACTAAAGTAGCTTTTTAATACCCACCAAATATCTAGCATTCTGAACTTTAAAATAAAAAGTACTTTTTGCTATCTGAAAGTGCAAACAAACGTACACTAACAATCTGCCAACCAGACGTAAAAAAATTTGTGCCTATAATTTTTTTTTCTTTTTTTAATAATAATAAAGCATGCACTTGAGTAGACTTTTTTCTTTTTGACTTGAGTAGACTAGGTGGTCAAGTCTAGGACTAATGTATCTTGCGGGCCTACATCATGGTAGGCCAAAATCTGTAGACTCATAAATGTCACCTAATCCACAAGCCATGAAAGAATTGGAATGAGGCTTCCAAATCAAAATTTTAAATGGTTCAATAAATGTATGTCTTTATAATACATATTAATCATGTAGGGGCCTTGGACTCCAAGGCCCGTCATTTAGGTATATGATGGGCCTAAAGCCCAAGCCGAGGACTAATAGCGTCCAAGAAGGAGTAATCGCTGTCAAAAGGGCCCATTTTAGCAAAAGGAGAGGTCAGTGGAGATCATAACTACCCTAGGAGTTGTGCCAAGGATGAGAGCCTCCTCAGCTAACCAAGGCCGAGGTCAGTAGAGGCGGCTTGTCATCCGGAAAAATGTCTCAGAAGCACCCGGATGATATGGATAAGCATTACGAGAATTCAGGACAGGGAGATGTCCTAAAATATCCAAAGAGAAAGCTGCTACCTCCGCATTAAAGGCACTGCAACTAACTCCCTGGCCGCATTAATGTAGAAGTGATACCTGAATAGTGTATTTCAACCTTACAGCTACTATATGAGGACTTATGGGGAAGGTTGATGGGACAAGTATCCACATCGACCGTTTGGTAAGCAGGTGGAGGGTGAATATGAAAAGGAGAGGCAGTATAAAAGATGGAGGATGGAGTAAGATAGGGAGATCGGAAAATCCAAGAAAGAAACAATGTAACAGTCCATAGTCAAATTTGTAACGTTACCATAGAACTTTATATAAGAACCAGTGTTCTCGGATTCCGCCAAGGACGTCTTTTTCTTCAGTATACACTTGTGTGTTTTCATTCTTTTGTCACCAAACCTATCTAACTCGTTGTTCGGTTAACTAAAACCCAGTTTTCTAACCCATTTTCTATAAATTCATTGTTTTTGGGCTTCTTGGGCCTAAGTCCATCCACGTGTTGGGCTAGGAACTCAAATCGGGTCCTTACAATTGGCGCCATCTATAGGAATTACTGGTGTGATAGTAAGTTAGACGTTGAATGATGGTAGGTTCTGGTCTAAATCAAGCAGAATCTTTGGGGTCTTAACATCTAGATCATTTCCGTGAACTTGAGCGAAGGAGAGACCAGGAGGGAAATGTACACACTACCCACACCAATAAGAGTCAATCTTGGGGTAAAAACTATCTCTCTCATTAGGAGAATGCCAGAAACATGTAGAAGGAGATTAATCACCTAAAGAGAAGCTTACACCACGAGCGCAAAAGGCGAGCTCCTTCTAACTTTGACTATTCTTCCAGTGATGAGAAGGACGAAGACTACAGACAGAGGTTAAGAACTCCCCCCAGCGAATCTTTCTCATATGATGAAGGTTACCACCATGAACGTAGAAACAATAATTCATCTTCGAGAGGCCTGGTAAATGACACTATGAGTAAAGCGTTCAACCAAATTTCCAAACCACCCTTCACCCGCTGGATTGAGGAAGGGGGACTTCCTCGGTGGTTCACTCAACCCACTTTCACCTTGTATAACGGCAAAACGGACCCTATTGAACATGTTAGCCACTTTAATCAGAAGATGGTTGTGCATTCCAAGAATGAAGTCTTGATGTGCAAGGTTTTCCCATCCAGTTTGGGGCCTGTGGTGATGAGATGGTTTGACGATCTGAAGACAGGTTCCATTGATTCCTTTAAGGAACTCACCCAAACGTTTGGGTTCCGTTTTATTACGTGCAGCAGAGCTCCTCGTCCATTGGCTTCCTTGCTATCTCTGTCCATGAGAGAAGGAGAAACTCTGAAAACATACTTGGACCGATATTGGGAGATGTTTAATGAGATATATGGTGATTTTAAGGATGTAGCAATCAGTACTTTCAAGCTTGGCTTGCCTGCCGAGCACAGCCTAAGGAAGTCTTTGATGGGGAAACCTGTTACTAGTATACGTCAACTCATGGGATTGACAAGTATAAGACGGTTAAGGAAGACCAATAGAAAGATAAGGGGAAAGGCAAGGTTATCCCTCAAGAGAGGAGGGATTTCAGGTCGAACCACTACAATAATAACAAACCCCGGAGAGATTTTTCCAGACAATCTGGACCGCAGCCCCTCAAGTGGTAAACACTGTGTTCCGAAATTTGGTGCATCAAGTTTTAGAGAAGACCAAGAACGAGTCGTATTTCAAATGGCCAAATAAGATGAGTGGAGATCCTTTGAGGCACAACCAAAGTCTCCATTGCCAGTACCACCAAGACCGAGGACATACCACCGAGGATTGCCGAACATTGTGGAACCATCTGGAGCAACTGGTTAAGGAGGGGAAGTTACAACAATTTCTGTATCGACCCAACGAATTGGGGGACCAGTCAAGATCAGGGGCTCAGGGGAATGCTTCTTTAAGGCCCCCGTTAGGTACAATTAATGTCATTTTTGCTGCGCCTGGGAGAACTGGTTCTCAACCTGACAGGATGATGTCTGTGGCCAGGTCATTGACCGAGGATCCTAACTCCGAGCCGAAGAGAGCTAGATTGGAAATCCGACCTTCATTGAGTTTCTTAGACGAAGACAAGATTGGAACTATCCAACCACATGATGACGCTTTAGTGGTCACCCTTGGAATAGCGGGGTATGATGTGAAAATGGTAATGGTAGACCAGGGCAGTTGTGTAGAAGTCATGTATCCTGACTTGTACAGAGGACTAAACTTAAAATTTGAAGACTTGACAGCTTACGATTCGCCTTTGGTAAGTTTTAATGGGAAGCTTGTTACCCCGAAGGGCTAGATTAGGTTGCCCGTGCAGGCCGGTTTAGAGGTAGTGGAAGTGGACTTCATAGTGGTGGATGCGTATTCCCCCTACACGGCTATTGTGGCCAGATCCTGGCTTCACACTTTGGGTGTTGTTTCATCAAATTTGTATCAGAAGGTGAAGTATCCATCCGGAGACCGGATTGAGGAGCTGGTAGGGAACCAATCCATGGCTAGGCAGTGCCTCGTGTCTACAATTTTGCATCAGCCAGCAGCTGAGTCCTCGGCTATGGTTAAGGAAGGTTTATAGCAATCAAAGTATCCGGAATTACCTGCAAAGGGGCTAGCCAAGGAGGCCAAGTGTAAGGGTTTAGAGAAATTTCCCGTTAATGACGATCCGGAAAAGTTTTTTCAAGTTGAAGCTTAGCTACCACCTCGGGAGAAAGAGGAGCTGGTAGTGTTTCTCAAGAAGAACATTGATGTATTCACCTGGAATGCTTACGAAGCTCCAGGAGTGGATCCGAGCTTCATTTGTCATCGTCTGAATGTTAGTCCATCTGCCACCCCCAGGAAGTAACCACCTCGGCGTTCGTCCAAGGAACATTCGGATGCTATAAAGGATAAGGTGATGAAACTTAAGCAAGTTGGGGCTATTAAAGAGGTTTTTTACCCTAAATGGTTGGCCAACACCGTGGTGGTAAAGAAAAAGACGGGGAAGTGGCGCGTGTGTGTAGATTTTACAAACTTGAACAAAGCCTACCCAAAAGACCCTTTCCCTATGTCTTGGATTGACCAGTTGGTGGACGCAATTGTGAGCCATCCTTGGATGAGCTTTCTGGATACCTTTCAAGGGTACCATCAGATATCTTTAACCTTGGACGACCAAAAGAGGACAGCTTTTGTCACTCCTATAGGAAACTGCCATTACAAAGTGATGCCCTTTGATTTGAAGAATGCAGGGGCTACCTACCAAAGGATGATGACCAAGTTGTTTGAACCACAGTTAGGGAAAAACATTGAAATTTATATCGATGATATGGCAGTAAAAAGCAAGGCAGAGTTCGAGCATGGTAATGACCTTGGGAATATTTTTGCTATCTTGAGGAAATATAAACTACGACTTAATGCTTCCAAGTGTTCTTTTGGTGTTAGGTCAGGCAAGCTTTTGGGTTACATGGTCACACACTGCAGAATTGAAGTCAATTCCAACCAGATTAAGGCGATCTACAACCTGTAACCACCTCGCAATCCCAAAGAGGTCCAGAAGCTTACGAGAATGACCGCCACTCTAAACCGATTCATCTCTCAGTCAGCTGACAAGTGTAGACCTTTCTTTAAGTTTTTAAACAAGTGGAAGGAGTTTGAATGGACCGAGGAATCTGTCCTAGCTTTCCAGCAGTTGAAAGAATATTTGTCTCAGCCACCTATCATGTCCAGTCCCGAGGTGGATGAAGTCTTGTTTTCCTACATCACAGTGGCATCCCATGCGATGAGTTTGGTGTTGATACAGGTAGATAGTGGTGTACAAATGCCGATTTATTACGTGAGCAAGTCACTACATGAGGCCGAGGTCCGTTACTTACCACTGGAGAAGGCCATTTTGGCAGTGGTGCATGGCACATGTAAGCTCCCCCATTATTTCCAATCACACTCAGTTGTTGTTTTGACTCAACTCCCGCTTAGATCTTTACTTCGGAGCGCTGACTACACAGGGAGAATTGCTAAATAGGGCATGATCCTAAGGGCTTTTGATATCAAATATATGCCCCGCACCTCTATTAAGGGTCAGGTCCTCGCCAACCTGGTGGCCAAGTTTGCTGAAACCCCATTAAAAAATGAATTAGAAGAGCAAAACATGGATGAAAAATCAGTTGGTGTAATCTCCTTGCAAGAGCCCATGCCATGGATGGTCTACATCGATGGTGCAGCTAATTAAAGAAGATCTGGGGTGGGACTCGTTCTGATATCTCTAGAGAATATCACAATCGAAAAGTCTCTAAGATTGGGATTCTCGACTACGAACAATGAAACCGAGTACGAAGCTCTATTGGTAGGGATGACTATGGTTCAGAAGATGGACAGAAAAACAGTGGAGATTTTCTCTGACTCAAGGTTGGTTATAGGCCAAGTCCAAGGGGAGTAGGAGGCAAGAGATCCCAGAATGCAGGAATATTTATGCCAGGTTAAACATTTACAGTCTAGATTTGAATCCTTTGTTTTATCACAAGTTCCTAGAAGTAGGAATGCCCATGTGAACTCTCTTGCCACACTGGCAACATCTTCAGCACAGGGCTTGCCTAGGGTAATCCTGGTGGAAGACTTGTGCAAACCCTCTGAGGTGGGAAGGAATGTGGTCCATGTTCACCAAATAAGGGTGAGGCCTAGCTAGATGGACCCTATTGTGCTATTCCTTAAAGAAGATGTCATGCCTGAAAGTAAGTTTGAAGCCGACAAGATACGGAGAAAAGCTCCTCGGTTCTAACTATCTAAGGACCAAAAGTTGTATAAAAGATCATTCTCTGGCCCATACCTACTATGCGTACACCCTGAAGCAGTTGAACTACTCTTGAAAGAGTTACATGAGGGGATTTGTGGAAGCCACACGCGGGGCAGATCTTTATCTCACAGAGCCCTCACACAAAGTTATTGGTGGCCGAACATGCAGAAAGAAACACAGGAATATGTGAAGAAGTTCGACCAATGCCAAAGGTTTGCGCCAAACATTCACCAACCAGGAAGAGTCCTCAATCCTCTATCCAACCCTTGGCCTTTTGCTTAGTGGGGTTTGAATATTGTAGGCCCCTTCCCTAAGGTAGCAGGGAATAAGAGGTATTTGTTAGTAGGCACAATTATTTCACTAAGTGGGTTGAAGCTGAACCTTTGGCGAATATCAGGAATGTGGATGTCAAAAAATTTCTTTGGAAAAATATTGTCACAAGGTTTAGAGTCTCTCATACCCTCATTTCGGATAATGGACTTCAATTTGATAGTAAAGCCTTCAGAAGATATTGCTATGACCTGGGCATAACGAATAGATACTCCACCCCAGCGTATCCACAAGAAAATGGGCAGGCCTAGGCTGTTAACAAAGTTATAGTAAGTGGACTTAAAAAGAGACTGGATGACGTGAAAGGGAGATGGGTAGAAAAGCTATCCCATGTCCTATGGACCTACCAAACTACACCTCGAAGGTCCACAGGGGAGACGCCTTTTTCTATGACTTATGGGGCCGAGGCTGTTATTCCTCTAGAAATCGGATTCCCCACGTTGAGATCAAGTTCCTTCACTCCAAACAAAAACAATGAGCTATTGGGGAAGAGCTTGGATTTAATTGAAGAACGGAGAGAAAGTGCCATGGTACAATTGGCCTACTATCAAAACAAGCTCAAACAGGGGTATGATGCCAACGTAAAGTTAAGGCCACTAATAGTTGGAGACTTGGTCTTGAGAAAAGTCCTAGGAACGACAAAGAACCCAACATGGGGAAAGTTAAGACCTAACTGGGAAGGGCCATATCGTATAATATCGGCGGCCGGGATAGGTGCCTATTATCTAGAGGATCTAGAGGAAAAGGTGTACCACACCCTTGGAATGTAAATAACCTTAAGAGGTATTATTATTAATAAAGGCCCCCTTCACCCTCTTTGGGTTTGTTGTATTATGAGTCATACGTTATTGACATCTATCTAATTATCAAACTGAACCTTGGCCATGCCTGGCTCTTCGGACCACATATCATGGGAAAATTGATAACTTTTAGTCATTATTTTAAGTATTAAACAGAACCTTAGCTATGCCTGGTTCCTCGAACCACCTATTTTGGGAAAATTTATACTTCTTGACATCTATCTAAATACCAAATTGAACCTTGACCATGCCTGGCTCTTCGGACCACATGCCTTCGGAAAATTGAAAATTTTTAGTCATTATTTTAAGTATTAAACAAAACCTTAGCTATGCCGGGTTCCTCGGACCTCCTGGGTTCCTGGGACCTCCTGCTTTGGGAAAATTAATACTTCTTGGCATCTATCTAAGTATCAAACAAAACCTAAGCTATGCTTGGATCCTCAAGTTGCTAAGTATTAGGTCAAAGTCTTGGTTATTGTGGACTTGGTGAAATACCTGTTTTGGGTAAATTGGTACCCTTTATTAATGACTTTATTGCCAGGTGTAATTATTCCAAACAGCAGTGGTTTTCGCTGCAACAAGAGTCCTAAACAGATGCCCATAAGCATCACTTAAAGCATTTACAAGCATATTTGTGTTTGTGTAAAAGTTGACTATCCCTTTGACCCTATGAACTTGTTGACGGGTAAGGCACAAAGCAATTTTTAAACCTATATGCGCTTTGCAATACTGTGTATGTTCTTAAAATTAAGTTCATTCTTTTCTGAGATGATTAACTTAGCAAATCTCACCTGCTTTTGCTGTTGATCATATGAAACAGGACAATTACACTGTTACTCAAGTGGATTAGTAAGAGAAGTGCTACCTCATTATTATTTTTATTAAAGTTTAACTAAAATAGAAATCATATCAACTTCAGTATGTAAATTGTAGGGAAAAAGAAAATACCCATAATTTTCATTGATAAAAGCCTTAAAACAAGGCAGATCAACTACAAAAAGGCAAGTTGCTTACAAATAATATAAAAAAAGAAGGGGGGGGGGGCACCTATTTTTTCATTTTTATTAGAAGTTTTTCTTTTGCATCCTTGGGAAGTTGGGTATCTGTTACCGTGGTAGTCTCATGGGCCTTATCCTTGGGATCCTCTTTTGGGGGTATGGCAAGAGTTGCTAACACCAACTCCATACTATGAGAAGTACCTTTTTCCTGGAAGAGATCCTTTGGAACAAATGGAGGCAGTTCGGTGCCTTGGACTGTTTCTTTGTTGGCATCCCCTGCTCCTGTGGTGTCCTCGGCTAGCTCTGCCCCCTTTGAGAAAGTGTTGGCTGCAGGAGGAGTTTTGGATAGGATGCCCTGAATTTCACCAGCCTCTGAGGACATTGGGTCAACCTTGGAGTCCGAAAAGCTTGAAGGGCGTATAGCTGGGGGCTAGTAGATAATTTCTGCTCTCCTAAGTACAGAAGAAGCCTCAACCCCAGCTTGGTTAAAGCCACCCTAACGTCGTACCCATGCTGCTCTACTTCGTCTTTGGCTTTCTCTGCCTCATCCTTGGCCTTCTCGGCTAAAGCCTTAGCCTTCTCAACCTCTTCTAACTTCTTTTTTAGCACAACAATTAGGGTCTTTGAAGAGGCCAACTGGTCCTCGACACTGTGCAACAGCAGCCTTTGGCTCTCGACTTGCTTTTCAACATTTTCGAGAGTAGCGGCCACATATTTTCTTTCTTTTTCCTCCTCCTGTAGCCTCTTCTTGGAGGCTCTTATCGGCCACTTGAAAGACCTCCACGACGGCGATACACCTTCCTTCCTCTTCCTTCATTTGCCTATGGCAGTAATTGGTCATATCTTCTGCCCGGAAGGAGGCCTGAACAGCCTGCCAAGGAAAGAGACAAGGATTAGAGAAAGAGGATAAAGAAAACAGATTAGGGAAAAAGGGAAAGGACATACCATAGCGAGGTATCTTTTAAGACTGAGGAAGACTTAATGTCTCCTCATGCCTCGCAGATCGACCATATCCTCGAGGAGCAGCAAAGCCTGCTCCACCGCATCTGCAACGTAGCCGGCTGTTCCTCCTTGGAAATTATGGATGGAGATGTTGGCAAGGAGAGGTTCCCCGTTCAGCATTGGGGCAGGGAGCCAGGCCAGAGGCCCTATCTAGGGGTCGCTTCTCTTCTCGACGCCCCTCTGCCCCATTTTGGCTTATTTCGATGCCCTTTAAGCCTCTTCCTCGTGGAGGGGAAAGGTTTGTCCAGCTCCCATCACTTTCTTCCCTTTTTGCTCTCTTTTCCTCTTTAGGTCGGCCATTTGAGAGGGCAAAGTAGGTGGAGGAGTGGGAGGCTTGGTATAAGTCACCTTCCCAAGTGTATCCCTCCCAGGTTGGGACTCTATCAAATCCAACAGACTAGACTTTGGTTTGCACTGAATACCCATCTCGTCTATTATTGGTGAGAATGGTGGGACAAGATCAAGGACTGAAGTTTTCGGGGACAAGGCTTGGTTGAAAACTTCAAATTCGTCCTTGGAATCAACTACTTCTACCACTTCTTCCTCTTCTGTGTTGATGGGGCGAGGCGAAGTAGCTGCTCCAATTGTTTGTTATGATGACAAGGCTTCCACTTTTGGTATACCTTCAAAGATGGGAGTTGCGGCTTGTACGCCCTTTGGTTTTGGATCAGGAAGAAGGAAACCTGGTGCGGCTACACTGATCCTTTGTAGGCGTGGGTCATTTGCCTTAATAACTCACTTAGGCGCAAGGAAAGTCTTAGAAATTGGGGTGTAGCCCAATATCAAGTGAGCGGCTCTAAGCTAACCGTCAGAATGGATGAAGACCTCGGCCTTTAATATTTTATCTAAACTCTCCCGATTTACGAGACCGAAGTTGGGGACAACAGAGTATGGGTCTGTAAGATCATAAAGAAAGCCAGGAAGATAACATTAGTGAAATATAAGTCAAAAGAAACCTTAAATACCTACATAAATCAAGGAAAAAGAAAAGTGAAACAACTTTGAAATTGCGAATCTGAGCCTAAGGTCCCACCTAGTTCGCCCTCCCTCGTCAGACAAGAGAGGCCATCATGCCAGTCCCCTGATATAATCAGGAATTCTTTATTTAAAAATTTATTGGAGTCAGGGAGACATTGGATCAGCCTAACCTCGGGGTACCTATACTTAAGGTAATACCCCTGCCCGGTGAGGTGGTGGAGGTTGTAGATCTAGTTGACATCGTGATGAGTCAACCCTAGACCCATTTTTTCATTAAGAGCATCTACACACCCTAGTATTTTGAACATATTAGGGGCACATTGGGTAGGGCTAACCTATGGGCCTTAAGGTAGTCTCTGGTGACAACACCCATGGGGATTCTCATCCCGCCTTCTATAAAGGCAATCATGGGGATAACTACCTCTCCGTCTTTCCTATCTGTGTGTCATTGTCCCTTTTCGCAGTACCTAGTGCCTTCCCCTGGAGTTATCCTATACGTCGCCCTAAAATTTGCCATCCCCTCCTCCTAATCTATTAAGCTCTTAAATCTACCCATTTCTAAAAAAGGGAGGGAAAACTAAAGAAATTGAGAAAGGAAGTTGGAACCGAGGAGAAAAAGAAAGAATACGAAGAGAAGAGGAATGTGTAGAAAATTAAAGAGTAAAAGTTCAAGAAGACTTACAGAAAGAACAAAGGTATCCTTGAACAGGTCTTTAGTATTTGTAAGGGCTCAGGTGAATTGAATAAGTGTGCAGGTTCAAGGCATATGCGCTAGAAAGAAATGAATGCTAAAGTGAGAGGAGAAGTTGATTTGAGAGGTATTTATATCAAGGGAGAAGCTAGAAGCGGTAAAATTCCCACTCGATACCCAACGAAAGTATCAGCCGTTGGATGTGCATCATGCAGTAGAACGTGGGGAACAAAAGGCCATAAGAATTTAATGAGGGCACGCCTCGAGTGTCGTAGCACCAGAAACGTGCCTCAAGCAATTGAAAAGGCGTCTTTGCTAGCAGAGGAGAGAGGCAAGGGACACAGGACAACTGTGGTAACATCAAAATCCTCCTTTCTTCCCGAGGATTCAAAAAGAAGGATCTTGAGGGGCTATTGTAGGGGCCTTGGACTCCGGGGCCCATCATATGGGTATATGATGGGCCTAAAGCCCAAACCAAGGACTAATAGCATCCAAGAAGGGGTAATCGCTGTCAAAAGGGCCCATGTTGGCAAAAGGAGAGGTTAGTGGAGATCGTAACTACCCTGGGAGTTGTGCCAAGGATGAGAGCCTTCTCGGCTAACCAAGGCCGAGGTCAGTAGAGATGGCTTGTCGTTTAGAAAAATGTCTCAGAAGCACCCGAATGATAAGGATAAGCATTACGAGAATTCAGGACAGGGAGATGTCCTAAAATATCTAAAGAGAAAGTTGCTACCTCCGTATTAAATGTACTGCAGCTAACTCTCTGGCCGCATTAATGTAAAAGTGATACCTGAATAATGTATTTCAGCATTACAGCTACTACATGAGGACTTATGGGGAGGGTTGATGGGACAAGTATCCACATCGACCATTTGGCAAGCACGTGGAGGGTGAATATGAAAAGGAGAGGCAGTATAAAAGATGGAGGAGGGAGTAAGATAGGGAGATCGGAAAATCCAAGAAAGAAACAGTGTAGCAGTCTACAATCAAATTTGTAACGTTACCGTAGAACTTTATATAAGAACCAGTGTCCTCGGATTCCGCCGAGGACGCCTTTTTCTTCAGTATACACTTGTGTGTTTTCATTCTTTTGTCATTAAACCTATCTATCATTCTTTTGTCATCAAACCTATCTAACTCGTTGTTCAATTAACTAAAACCCAGTTTTCTAACCCATTCTCTATAAATTCATTGTTTTTAGGCTTCTTAGGCCTAAGTCCATCCACGTGTTGGGCTAGAAACTCAAATCAGGTCCTTACAAATCATTTATTTTATTTTATTTTTTTAAAATTATAACAAATTAAAAAAAAAAAAGTTGTCTAAAAATTTAATCATTTTTTCATTTTTCCATTAAAATTTTCTTAATATAGTTTACTAACATATGCCCTAAGAGCATACGCTAGTAAAATCCATTTCAAATTTGCCTAACTAAAGCAAACTAAGTTTTAAGAACGTGGATTCTAATTTGCATAACTGGTAAAGTCTCTTGTTATTGAATAAGAAATTTGGAGTTTGATCTTTGTTCATACCAAAAATTAATTGATATTTTGATATGATGATAAAGAGCAATCATCATTCATCAAAAGCAAAGGTCTTAGCTATTAAAACTCTCTCAAGAAAAATTATTTAAGGAATCTGATTCTCAAAAAAAAAAGAAAAAAAAATTGAGGAATCTAATAATTTAAAATAAATGTTACACCATGTACTTTTAATTTGGTTTTGATATAAAATTGATATTACACACAATTTACTTTGAACTTGTTCTTTTATTTTTACTAATTATTTTAGTGTTCAATTTTAAATTATATTATTAAAATATTTACTTTAATTTACATATGTGTTTTTTTTTTTTTTATGGGAACATATATGTTCTAGTAAAAATTGCATTATCTAGAGAGATTCAAAATGAAAATCAAGGAAAAGTGTGAACCAAAAAATTAATAATAATAAAAAAGATTATATATATATATATATATATATCGAAGTAAAGTAACCTGATGACATGGATGGAAGAGTGGAAGTCAAAGTCAAAGATCACCAAGGTCACATTGTTAACAGGAATCACCTAAACCACACTACTACACTAGCTAGCAAGTCAAAAGTTTCAAGCTAAACTACTCTTTAACGAATATTTCCTAATCCAACAACCCCATTTGGCCAACATGAAAGGTTACATAAACCCTCTCAATGTCTCAGGCATAAGCATAACCCACCATATCAGATAATTTTCCCATGGCTCGCCAGCTTCATCAATTGATGCAAACTCTCCCAATCACGTCTCAACTCGGCCTAGCAGTGATAACTCTTCTTTTGTGTGCCATTGCATTGCTCATGTGTGCTTCTCATTCCCGTAAATGGCATCATCGTTGGATTGCATGCTATGGTTTTGCTAAAGAAGGTCCTGTAATAAATCTCAACATTAATGAACCAACAATCCTATCTACTGCTGGGAATGGTGGTCATGAAAGCATGATGATTAGCGGTGAGCTCTCAGTGTGGAAGAAGAACATAATCATGGGAGGCAAATGTCAGCTACCTGATTTTTCTGGTGTCATAATATACGATGCAAATGGGAATATAGTTACCCCTGCCACTGCCAGAACTCCACGCCCTTTACTCACTTGGAAGTAATTTGAGTTGCATCTTATGCTCAATGTTATCATAAATCTTCACTGCAAACTAGGTTTGTAACATGTTTCCGGATTGACATCTTTCAAAACAAGTTTTTATTTTCGAATATGGCCTTGCATGGCTCAAATAGAATCTGTTATACATGCTCGTTTGGGAGGAATAATTTTCCAACTTATTCTGCTTATTAAATTTATGTACAAGATTTTAAAGTTTTACTTTAATTGGTGTAAAATGCTTACTAATGTTTAAATTTTGTTAAATAGTGGTTTAGATATTTAATTGGGTAAACTACATAATTGTCTTTAACCTTTACATTGTATGTCATCTCTAACATTTCAAATGGATGGAAAAATATTGACATGACTAACTGTTTAAATAAAATATTAATATTTTTCCCTGGTTTTGTTGCTGGGAAAATGCAAGGAAAATGAAGTTGAATTTTTCAATTATGGGTTTATAATCCCGTTTGTTTCCCAAGAAAGAAAAGCAAAAGAAAATGAAAGGGAAAAAAAATGGACAAGTGGCACTAGCTTTTCTTTTTTAAACCGTTTATACTAACGTGGCAATATATATGTATGTGGTAAAAAAATAATAAATTTATTTTGACCGTTAGTCACGTCAATATTTTCCATCCATCACTTAACGATTGTCACTATTTTGACATCATACCAAAATGTTAGAAACCATATTGACACATTTAAAAAGTTAGGAATTAAATTAAAATACAGTGTAAAGGTTAAGTACCAATTATGTAGTTTACTTTATTTAATTTTAAGCTAACACAACTTGAACTAATCCATTTAACCCAACTGATAAATGGATGTGTTTGGTATGGATTTTGGTTTTTCAAATGAGTAAGTCTACTACCACAATAACTTTCACAACTTTGGTCACAACTCGCTTACCTGTTGAGTTGTAATTGGAGGAAAAACAAAATTGTGGATCCATGTAAGTCTACAATTTCACCACTCATAAGTCGCCAAGTAAAAAAGTTGCGACAAAATTATAGAAATAGTTGTATACCAAACTTCCTCTTTTTTGAATATATGTGGTAGATTTGGATAGAATTCCTAAAATTTAATAAGGTTAGGTGAAGGTTGTATATGTAAAAAAGACAATAAAGGCCCGTTTGGTCATAGTTTTCAAAAATTGTTGTTTAAAAAGATGTGAAAAGTATGGTTTAAAAAGTGTTGTTGAACAACGTGTTTTTAGTGTGAATAAAACAAAAAAATGTGTTTGGTATCATAGTTTAAACAATATTTTTCAGTATTCAAAAAATGTAAAATATGTGTTTGGTATGTGTGTTTTTAATGATAAAAAAAAGCTGACCACGTATTAAATAACAATTTTTTAATCCCTTCTTTATCCCTTCTCTTCCGTCTTTATCCCTTTCTCTTCAATCTTCCCTCAGAGCAGAAAACCAAAAAACCAAACCCACGCAGTCCTCATCTCCATCGACGCCAAAGAAGATCCACGGCTGGGCTTTACGTTTGTCGGAGCTCATCTCCACTGGCAGCACTCCAAGACCCAGCAAGTAATCGAGCTTTTGTCGCCGCCGAGTCGTCGAGCCGTATTTTGTCACCGTCGAGTCGTCGTTCCGAATCACTCACACAGATTTCTCAGTTTTTTGGGTTTTTTTTTTTCCTGTATTCCTCACCAATCGGGTGGAGAGGCGTGATCTTTGTAGCTGTGTGATCTTTGTAGCTGCGTGTCAATGGTTTTTTTTTTTTTTCTTTCTTTCTTTGAGGTGGAATGGCACTGGGTGAAGGGAGTTATGGAGGTGAGTGGAGAGTTCCGGGTTCACTGCAGCTAGTGTGATCTTTGGGGCGTGAGAAGAGACGAGAGTAAAGAGAGGAGACAGACGACCAAAAGAAGCTAACCAGGTGGGCCCGTTCGAATCTCACTTTTATTACCGAAGTGCCACTGAAAAACAATTTTGTTGTTTTAAAATCTGCTCCGACTTGATTTCAAAACATTCTGTGCAAACATTGTTTTTCGAGCAACAATTTTCAAACAACCCATAACACAATAGGTTAACCAAACGCATTTTTTAAAATTTTGGACACTAGTGTTTTGGACACTAGTGTTCAGTGTTTAAACACTGAACACTGTGTTTTGGAAAGGGTGACCAAACGGCCCCTAAGATTCGTAGCATTTTTCTTAAGGGAAATGCAACAATTGTCGGGGTTTTTTTTTTTTTTTTTTTTTTTTATAATATAGTATATCAGATTTAAAAAAATTATACATAATTAAAATAAATTAAAAGCTAACGAAAAAGACCAAGGACAAACGAACTCATCTGTAAAAATAAAAAAAATAAAAAAAAAATAAAATATTGTATCCATGTATGCCTCTTTGTATTGATATTAAACACCGTAAATAATCGATACGTCTTTATTTTATTTATAAAGAGAACTAGATATTAAATCCCCTGAATTGTAAGACTTTTAAGAATAAAAATAATAAAAAGCGAGAGATATGCACATAGATAGAAGTTGGAACCAGGAAAGGCAAAAACTTATAGAATTAGCCCATTCCAAAAATTAGACGAATGTGCAAAAACTCAAAACATTACAGTGTTAATGCAAAATTGAAGTACATTCATTCAACTGGACCTCAGTGATTCTTTCTTATTCGACCAAGAAGCACGCCCCCTAAACCCAACAACGCTAAGTTTGGAAGCTGCAGACTTGACAGGCCTAGACTTTTTGATGGCTGTTGGCTTCTTCCCACTTGAAGTTGAAGGTGCTTTTCTTGAGGTATTTGCACTGGATGATGACTTTACTGACTTTGATACCTGAACTGCTCGCTTGGAAGATTTTGCCGGAGTAGATGCCTCTTTACCTTTTCTTGTAACCTTATTTTTTGAATTTGGAGCAGATTCCTCCTTAGATTTCCTTGTAATCTTATTTTTCTGATTTGAAATCTTAACCGATTTAACATTCGTCCGCTTCTGCTCAGTTATTCGGGACCTTGCAATGTCCCTCCGAACATTATCTACAGTAAGCGACTCCAAGCTCTCATTCTTCCTCAAGGCCTCCTCTATTCGGGTGGCCAATACGAGGTCCCTTTTAGCCACCAAACTTGTCACTTTCCCTGTAAGACAAAGATAAGATGTCATTTGAAAACCTGATCAGGTACTTTTGGCCTCCACCATCAGAACTGATAAATCATCACGTTTTGAGAATTTCTTTACTTACAACAGCGGTTTTAATGTACATCTGAAGAGAGATTACAACACAGATGTAAATGGACTCGGATTAAAAAATACAAAACTTTACAAGCTGAAAATTGAGCAAGATTCATTTTTCTGAACAGACTATTAAGTTAAGATGCATCCCTATTTGTCTCTTTTCTTTATTTATTTTCTCCCCTCTTCTTAGATTTGGAGAGAGCTCTACAACTCAATGCAATATCAATTAAACCTTCTACCATCAAAGCTATATCTAGCCTCATTTAAAATACAGAGTAAATTACGCCAACTCTCTTGAAGTTTTACAAAATAACATTATCCCTCTTTATATAAAGGCAAAAAATAAATCCATGTTCTCTCACACTGACTTCTTCTGCTCAAATTAATTTCCTCTTTCGTAATTATGATTACCTCTACCCTTTAACCAACTTTAAAAAAAAATTTCTTCCACCTTAGCCTACTGAACAGAATCTCTCTCTCTCTCCTTTTCTGTTAGCTAAGAATGAAAAAGGTAGTGTAGTTAGTATGAGGGTTAGTGTTAACCATAGTTAAGAAATCTTTCAATAGGCTAAGGAAAAAGATGGTAAAGTTAGTATAAGGGTTGCACTTGGGACAAAAAGAGAATTTACCTACATGTGCTTGTCATGGGTTTAGGGTTAGGAGAATATGTGAATCTATATTTTATAATTTTTTTTTTTTAATAACATAGGAAAAACTCAAATTAGTTGCACATCGCAAAGCATACTGTACAACAATCCTCACTGTTAATCAAACTCCAACGGGCTAAGCACTTTATAATTATTGAAGTAAGGAATACGAGATTCTGTTGAGAATTAAAAAATGGTTTGATGAGCTATTTGGTAGAAGAAAGTACATAGGGTTTTGATAGGACTTGATTTGGGGTTGTAAGGAAGAAGGAAAAGAGAAGAGAAAGGGGTAAAAGATCACACAAAGGGCAATATGCCTCAATGCTTAAAACAATCAATATTTTTATTAATCAACTCTCTCTTCTTTGAGTTTATTGAGTATATATATATATATGGACTCTTTCTTATACTAGTACTATTAGCACTCCTAGTTTGACTAGTAAACTAAAAAGTTAATAAAAAGACTTGGATTTAAAGAAAATAAAACCTAAAATATTAAGGATCTCTTACAAAATTCAAGACTCAACTAAATTACCAAAATACCCTTAATTTGTAGAAATTGCAAAAATTACAGTTTTTCCCTAAACAACAAATTGACCATAACTTATTAAATAAAAACCCAACCAAAAAACTGTTGTAATCCTAAGATACATGTAACTAGACCTTTAAAACCACAACTTTTACTAAAACTGGACTTCACATGTGGGCTTTATAAAATAATTCTTGAATAGACAGATTTGCAAAGCAGTAACAATTCAATCTTCCATGGTTGCATCATAGGATTAACCATAGTTAGTGGGAAAAATTAATTTGAGTATGAATTTCTTTTGTTTTTTTTGATAAGTGAATACAAATCCTATTTTAGCAATGGAATATTTCACTAGGGATGACGACATGCCCTTATCTGTAGCCTTTATACAAACCTCAAGAAGGGGGTATCATTTGGTGCATTGTGTTTTTTTAGGGGGGGGAGGATCATTTTGTGAAACCTGAAAGGATGTGGAGAAAATTGTTGCACACCTTTAGCACCCATACGGGCAGTTCTTCCTGTGCGATGAAGGTAATCAATCTAAAAGACAATAAAAGTGGGATTAAAGCACCAAATGCAGGATTGAAAAGAAACAATTAAAAGAGAAGAACACCTGAATGAGGCCATAGATATGATGCTTACAGAGTTTGAGGGAAAATCAAACATGATAACATGATCCACATCCAAGTCCAGTCCCCTGGCAGCCAAATCTGTGCACACCAGTGAGGGGCAATCTCCATCATCACTCTTAAACCTTTTAAGGTTTTCAACCCTGGGTTTCGGAGGAAAAACAATATATAGGGATATCTGTATCAGTACCATATTTTGATATGAATACACAGAAAATTAATTCAGGCTCAAAAATGCAACTGTAACATAAAATACATAAATATTAGCAATAAATGTCTAGATTAAATTCAGTTAGTATTCAAACTTGCACATGTATAAGTGCTTTGTGCATACACATTGTGGCTTTTACCAGCTAGTGTTCAAAGTCTTCATACCCATAAATAGATAGATATGTATATTGTCATGGTGTCCTTGGCGGGAAAGGAATTCTAGAAGTTTTAAAGGATGCGAACAGTCTATTCTCGAGCTTAAATAGTTTTTCTTTCATTCTTTGTTTGATTGGACTCTAGCTTTGAAATCTTTTTCTTGTTCAACTCTTTTAGATATGTTTTACCATTGTAACTTGATAGGTTAATTGTCTTGTAACCTTAGTATACCTCCTGTATACTTTAGTTTCTTTAATCTTTGAAAAAGTTACATTATTTATCAATAGAAAAGTTAGCTCCTCATATTGAACCAAAAAAATATTCTACAATAACCAGAGTGGCTGAATTGGAAATGGTAGTATGTGTGCTGTTCTTACCCGTACACATACTATTACTTCCGTTATCATACACAGCATGAGCTATATAGCCTACAGTCAGTATTAACCACTCAACTAAGCATAAATCCCAACTAAATTGGCACGGACCAAGAATCCTCATCAACTAATCAGGATTAGACACTCGAAATTTTTTTCCATCAATCTATCCTATATCTATAATCATACGTTTTGTTGCCTCAATATCAATGAATACCTTTTTTCACTCAATAATCTTGAATAAATCACTACTTTTTCATTAATGTATTAATTAATCCCCAAAGCATCTTAAATGACTCTCTGTCTCTCCCTCATCTTTTGCTCAATGGGAGCCACCTACCTTTGAATAGATGACCTCATTTCCAATCAGTATTCATAGTTATCCATCTTAATTTTCTCATTCCCAACATACTCACTTTATGAAAATGTTGCTTATTAAGAACTCAACATTCTATACTAATCCTATATAGCATAGTTATCGTATCGCAGTTTCCCCTTCAGGCATAGTGAGTATGAGACAATATTCTCAGAGCATTTCACCACTTCATCAACTTATATACATGAGCCAAATCCTCCTTAATATCCTAGGACTGTTCAACAACCCCAAGGACTCAACAAAATAGACCAGCCCAACATGTGGCCAGTTCCAAAAATACTATCAGTCAGTGGTGGGTCTTTCAGGCAAAAAATCTCCTCTTTTGAAAAAAAAAAAAAATATATATATATATATATATATATCAGAGGCTAAAAATATCCAATTGTTGGTTGGATATCAGGTTTCCTAAAAGTTAACCCGAAGAACCTGACTGCATCTTCCACTTCTCTTCATTCTCCATTTTTTTCCCTTAATGCAGTCATTTGTCTATCTCATTGCTGAAAACCCAGATCTGACACTGGTCAGCAATCCCCATGTCCAACATTCAATCTCTCTTCTTCCTACTCGGCAACCACCTGTCAGTCAGCCTCAGCCAACATCTCTCTCCCCCTTGTGTAAATCTGACACTCGACAGAATCATCCAGATCTTCTGTTCACTCCGGCCAACTCTTCATTCTTATCATCATCAACTCAACATTCGATGAAGCCAGCCAGCTCAACCACCAATCCAAAATCAGTGTTTAGTCGATAACGCTGTGAATAACCTTGTACTCTTATGAAAATCTTAAAAAACAAATAATTGAAACATTTGAATCTTAAATAGCCAACCAAAATAAATATAAAAGAATAGCCTATTAAAAGAGGGGGGGGGGTGTGGGGAAAGTTTCTCTTCAAAACTAGATAAATATTGTGTTACTCGCACAATACTAGACATAAAGCACCACCAAGATCCCCAATATCCTCATGATACAGCCAACTACAAAAAACCAGACATGACAATTCATTTCCATACATAAAAATCATTTACGCTTACTCAACTACACATACAAATTACCATTCAAATGTAACATGAATGAACAGTCTTTTTTTTCTTTTTTCCTTTTTTTTTTTTTTTATTTACGAAAAAGAGAACCCAAGTACACAGGAAGTATACAATGGCAACCCAACCTCATTTTGTTGAATGAAAAGTTCCCCCTTACACGTGATAACTTATATTTTCAATCTACACCATCTAGAATATTGAATATGTTCAGAGGGCTCTAAACCACATTGGAGCCTCGACAAGTTGGAAAGAGTTCAATCCTTGAATCTTGACAAATAAAATAAAAGAAGACTGAAGACTTTGTGTGGCAGAGCTTCTTCCATACATTTTTACCCAAATAAAATTGCTCACCAAATTATCCTATCTGAATTTTAACAGGCATATTGTATGCTTTTTGGCCAAAACAACTGGCTTGATTCATGGAAATTTAAGTACTAACCAAATTCACACAGTTTGTCCTGAATATCAAGCTTAAATAATATCATATAGTTCTATGCAAAAACACTACTATACCTTGACAATACTTGGTGAAAAATAAAACTTCCAATCAAATGAAACATCAACTCAGAAAAAATTTAAAATTGTGATATGAGAATTTACAACATATAACAGAAAGAAATGGAGGCCCAAAAATAAGAGGAAAAGAAAACCCTAATGCCCACAATCTAAGCTAGTAGTTGGTGCAGACGCAAGATAAGGACCCCCAATTACATAGACTACTTTTTTTTTTGATAAGTAAACGGCCCAATTACATAGACTAATGATTGATAGTCATGCCATTTTTGGAAATTTTAGATGCCAAAAGAAGCCAACCAGTGGCCTTATGGATGGAGAGCTGATATTAGTTGGGCCTAACTCCTAATGCCTCATCAATCAATGTCTGGGATTTGCTTTGATTTATCAAGGATAATTGTAGCTTGGTGTTCTCTGATATGATAATCATCAAGCTAATTAGTGTCTATGATTTGTTTAATTTTATTTACTTTATGTATTTGGTTAAAGCTTTTCTTTTCCTAATTGTTTTCCTTCAATAGATTAGTGCTGAAGACTCTGGCAAACCTAGGTGCAGGTTCCTAGGTTTTACTTCCTTGCTTGGTGCTGATTTCTAGACTATTTTTATTTTTCCTGTTCTTCATTCAATTTTAGAGTTGCATCAATTTGGTTTTTTCCTGTGAAAAGAATACTCATTAAACAGTCATAAAATAGTATGCATATTTTAACTAAAATCAGACTACAAATATGTAACGACATGTATTTTGAACATGACATGATTTCTTTCACTTGAACCTCTAACATCAAGGTTCAGCAGCCTCCTAAATGAAAGCCATGTTTGCGGCAGTTGAAAATACAACTACTTGCCACAGAAATGTAGACAGTAAATTGCAAATATAAAGAAATTTTGGAAGCCTACTGGAAGAGATGGGAGGATTATGAATAAATATGTTGTATCATATCACCTTTGTTCAGCAGGCACCTCGCCATGGTAATTCACTGTAGAAATCTGATTTTCACCCAGAAAGTGATCCACAGCACGGCTAGAATTTAATGTGTTACAGAATACCATCACCCTGTTTCCCTTCGATAAACTTGGCCCCAGAACCTGGCTTTTCATCACCACATAACCAACAAAAATTTTGCTTGGTGAATTAACTTTGCCAAGTAATTCAAGCATAGCTGTTCTACACCAAAAATTTGATTGTTGTGTATAAAATGGTTAATGAGACCATGATTGGAAGAACCAAAGCTATAGGCTACATAGACTATTAAATTCATTGTGAAAAGGTTAAGGCTGTCACAAGCACCCAAGCCAGCAAACATAGACCAGAACAATAAAATCAAATGCTAGAGGCAGGGAGCTTATGAACCCAACTTCAAGGAAGAATAAGTTTCTGAGTCTGACAGATAACCCCAAGATTGTTTATACTGGTGCTTTGGGTAGCACTCAATGTTTACTTCAATTCTTGCAACCAAACACGCAGTGTCAAATTGTATAGGTGACATTACTTCGGCCATTGATGTTATATTTTGCATTTGCATGTGATTATTTCCCATCTTCATATCCCTTTTCTTTTTTATGTGTAATTTTATTGATCATTTTCATGGCTTTTCATGTAAGCTAAAATGTCCAAAGGTGAAAATGTTGTGTGCCATAGCCATAATTATTTTTGATAAATAGGTAATACTTCATTAATTAAAAAGGAAAGTAACATAAAAAACCAAAGCACACAGGCAGTGTGCTAAGGACACAACAAAAAAACTAAAGTTCTTGAAAATTACAAAGATCAATCAAATCAGCCAAAGAATCAAAAATAAAAAGGCCCGAATAATTGTCCACCCGAGAGTCTGGAGAAACAGCTGCTTCAAGTCATGAATTGATCTCTCATCTCCATCAAAAGTACAAGCACTCCTTTCTCTCCAAATACCCCACACAAGGCAAAGAGGGATCATGGCCCAAATTGCTACAGCTCTGTGCCTATTGAATTTATGTGACCAGCTAGCTAAAAGATCGACAACCCCACTTGGCATCACCCACTGCACCCCGAATAAAGAAAACACCAAGTTCCACAACTCTCTAGCTATAAGGCAGTGCATAAGTAAAAGATCAATGGTCTCCCCATATTTAATTATTATTATTCATTTTTTTGATAAGTGTTAAAGAGTTATTTTCTGGTTACTTGTTCTATTAGCATATTAATAAGGGTACTTGTGTAATTATGTTATAAACCCTAATATAAATATAGCTGACAGATTAAAGCCTAAACCTTATTTTCTTCACTGTAGCTCTCTCCCTTTATTTTCCCCTTCTTCTTAATTCTCTAACCTAAATTTCTATAGTTTACAATTTAACTATAAGCATGCCACAGCCATAACTATTAGGAGGGAAATGTTTCTCCACGACAAGAGAACTTAGGTCTTTTATTTAGAGGCTAAACTATGTTCTTCAAATGAGATAGAAAAATATAAAAGTAAGGAATCCAAATTCACAAATACCATCATTAAGCAACATATATAAGTAGCACATTGAAATATAACCAAAACATGCTTTTGATAAGATCATTTCACACAGAAGTACAATGTTAATGCTACTATTAAATTTTTTGCTAAAATACTAGTACTACTAATTAGTAGACCTGAAATAACATTAGAAGTACTAGTAAAGGACATGTTAATTAATAATATAAAGGGGAAGAATGATGGGGACTAAGCTTTTTTAATTAATTGTTCAGATAGGATAGAATGAAGGGGAAGAATACATGTTGCCAACCCTAATTAATCTATTGAGGATCCAGAGCTGACCTTAAGGTTTTGGGACTAAACTTTGTTAATTAATTGTTCGTACATATAACCATTACTGTTTGTTGATAAACAGAAAAATAGAGCAAACTACTACAGAAGTCTACCTGTAATAATGCTTCCAGCTTGTTTTCAGAACCTGAGAGTTTGATGAAATCATGTCGAGCAGATGCAACTTTCTTATGCAGTGTTGATGTACGCAAATGTACAATGCCTTGAAACTCCTCATCGACCAGATTTTGCACTGCCTGCAAATGTCAAAAATCAAGGTTTTTTAAAGACAGAATCTGTGTAGAAGAAAGACCATAGGACCATCTGATAACCTCAACTATGATACAACAGTGTTATCCTTTAAAGCCAGGAATTGTACTGTAAGTCTCAAAGTTTTGTGCATTTCTAAAGATCTTCACATGAACAGAGCAATGGCAACGAGGCCTTCCAACATTATTTCAGACCTCTACATCCTCCAATTTTCAAATATCAGGTAGTGGATAGAGTAGCCAAATATTTTATATTAGAAACAATTGTTGAATTCCAGGAAAAACCAAAAAAAAAAAAAAAAAAATCATATCTCCCAAAGAAAGCCTAAACAAGGAATGATCTCGTAATATCCCAAAACACCTCCCCCACCTCCACTCCTACTCCCATCCCCTAAATAAAAAATAAATAAAACCAAAACGAATTCGCAAAATAAAGCAACCCTTACTGTGTAATCCCCTAATTAGATTTATTAGGAAAACTGTGGTTCAGTTATTAGATTTATGCCAACAGACCCTCTTTGATTGGTCTCGGTGTTGGGGTCTCTCAAATTGTTTTACCCTTATGGATTTCCTTTCATCTATTAGAATAGCTTAGTGGCTGCTTGTGGCTGCTTGTTCACTACCGTGAACTCTTTGTTTTTTCATGCTATTCCTTTATTAATAATATTTTCTTCTTACTTATCAAAAAAAAGTAATCCCCTAATTATGTTACCAAACAATTATAAGAGGAGATGGCAGGTCAGATATTATGTATTAAGTAAATTATTACAGTGCAGCTTCATTTGGACACCACATGCATGTAAAATAATCAATCCCACTGCCATTCATATGAAAAATCCAAGTATTATGAAACATAATCATAGACAAGAACGGAAATAAAATATTAATTTGAAAGAAGGATTTTTTTTTTTTTTTTAAAGATTATTTTGCTTTCTGTTCTAACCTTGCTAGTCTAGAATTAGCACTCAAGATATACAGATTAACCCCATCAAGATTTCTTTGAGAATTAAACTAGGTTTATTTTTACATGCTAGAAAGAAAATGATATTTATGAAGTATATAAACAATTTCATTTTTAGTAAGATAATAACGCATATCACCATACCCTTGTCATTGTTGCAGTGACCAAAACAGTTTGAAACCCTTCACCACCAGGTTTTGATGCACGATTTTTTAATGGGCCAAGAAACTTCCGAATGTCAGGTCCAAAGCCACGATCAAACATGGTGTCAGCCTCATCCAACACCTACTAAAGGATTACCACCATCATTAAGTGAACCACATTATTAAAATGAGAATACAATAGAGTTTGCAGTTTTCTTACACGTCTTAACATTGATAGAAACACACAATAAATAGTGCACATCCAAAAGGTAGGAAATTTCCTATAAACAAAACTGCAGAATTTTATTGAGTGTGATACTCACCACATATTTGATATCACCATAAACTATGTTGCCCTCCTCAATATGTTGAAGAACCCTGCCAGGGGTCCCAACTACCATATCGATTGGGTTATTTAAAGAATCCTCCTGGGGTCTTACCCTGCCACCACCACTTACCATGGTAGAACGGAACCGTGCATGATGACTGATAGACTTTGCAACACGAAATACCTATAAAACCAACCTAACTTTAACTGCACAGTGTAAGTCAACATGGCAAAGTTATCTTCAAATCCTAAAGAAAGAACAGAGGTACCTGCTCAGACAACTCCCTTGTGGGGCATAGCACTACAGCTCGAGGACGCCTCGGCCTCATTAGCATACCACACAATGCCTCATCCTGTCTCAGCAACTACAAAAACAAAAAATTTGATAGCATTTATCTTATTAATTCTGACAGAACATTGGTTATTGTCGCAGGGATTATATTGAGCGTTTTCAAACGTGGGGAACATATAAGTAAACAGAGAAGTGGATTGCCTAAAAAAGTTCATACTGGTTCCAGATTGGAAAATTTTTTATCCACCCAATACATATATTAGATTTTGTGAGGTGAACGTCAAAGAAACGGTTTCACATCACTCAGCAACACACATTTTAGCAATCGAACCACTCAAATGTATCAAACATGTACTCAGAAGATTCCATTTTAACAATGTCGATGCAAAATTACAACACACACAACAAACACCAGCCCCCAAACTTACATCTACCAACACGAAAATAAACATTATTAATAATAATAGTTTAGACAAACAACAAGCAACATTATTGTTTGTCTCAAATTCCAAAAGGTGCTATTATTTGTTTAACAAGGAATAGACTTTCATTCCAAACCAAGAAAGCCCAAACTAAGTCAAATTAGGAATTTGAAACAATTTCTAACAATCTCCACCTTGACTCAAATTGTAGAAAGCAAGAGTCACAAATTGAGCGGAAGTCTACAACACAACATAATTGAAAGCAAGCCCAAAGCCTATTTTTAATTGACCCACAAGGCAAAAAGTAAATAAAGATAAAACTTGGTTAAAAAAGATGCAAAAGTTTGAAACTAAAAAGAAAAATGAAGAAGAAGGAGTAGGTACCTGAACAAGGGGAAGCATGTAGGCGAAAGTTTTACCAGAGCCAGTGTGAGAACCCAAAACCACACTTTTCCCTTCCAAGACAGCAGGGATACCAATACACTGAATCTCAGTAGGAACTTCAATACCCATCTCCTTCACAACCCCCATAACCTCCTCAGTAAGACCCAACTCCTCAAAACGCTCAACCACTTTCTTCTTCTTGTTCTTGTTCTTAAACCCATCTTCAGTTTCAGTCTGGACAGCATTCAGTGGCTTTGAAGTTGTTGTAGTTAGCGGGGGTTTGGAGGCAGAGTCTTTGAGGTGTCTAAACCTCAGACGCTCCAGAAGCATGGAGTGCTTGATTTGGTCAGGTTCGGTGGTGGTGGTGGTGGTGGTGGTGGTACATAGAGGCCTAAACCCTTGTAAAACCCTAGTGGGTTTTGAGAGTTTGAGAAGTGGGAAGCGTTTGGCTGAGGAAGAAAGGCGAGAGAGAGTGAAGAGGTTTGGGGAAGACAGTGAAAGAGTGAGAAGGCTTCTTCTTGCTGCTGTTACACTTCCTCCCATTTTGTGTTTTCTTTCTCTCGCAGCACCCTCGCTGCTTGTTTCTGTATCAACTATGAAATGGATGGACTGACGAACTGATTTTTATATATATATATAATTATATATACTGACCCAGTTTTTGGTTTTTTTTTTTTTTTTTTTTTTTAACAATAACTTACCATTTTTTTAGAAGCCTTTTTTTTTTTTGGGCTGAATAAGAAGCTTTTCAATAACATATCAAAGTGATAAAGAAATTGCACTACAACTTCGAATTATATACTCTATAAAAAAAATTTAAAAAAGGTTTGTATTTTGTTACTCAATTGACACATCTTAGTTTGCTTCACATAAATAATAGGGTTCAAGGTTCTCTTTTTCACTAGTTCTTAACACGTTGCATTGTTTTTTATTAGGTATTTCACCTCTTAGTTTGTTTCACATAAATAATAGGGTTCAAGGTTCTCTTTTTCACTAGTTCTTAACCCGTTGCATGGTTTTTTATTAGGTATTTCACCTAAAGTTTATAGACTTTTACTTACCTTACATCTCATCTTCTCAAAGAACTCAATTCTTAAAAATGCAACTTAAAATTTAGAAATGCATACCTTGAGATTTAAATAGATATTAACCTTTCATCATTTGCACTAAAAAAAAAAATTTGTTGAAGCCTTGAGACTTAAACAATTATGTGCAATTTCTAATAATCATCATTTGTGCTTATTTTACTTACAATTATTTTATATTGTAAGTAATCTTTTTAAATCTCAACCATTCTTGAAATATACATCATATATAAAGTATTGAAAACTCCAAATATAACACAAAACTTTCATGTTGAGTTTATGCACTCGCACACCCCACCAAAAAAAAAAAAAATGAACAGAGCATCATAACCTTTAAAAAAAAAAAAAAAAAAAAAAAAAAAGGAGCTTTCGCTTGTGTTTGGTTTTATGTAAAAAAAAATTTGACCGTAAAATACTTTTTGGTGAAAAGATTTATTGAAAAATAAAATATTTTCAAGTGTTTGATTGCATTTTAAAAAATGCTCTAAAAAATGCTTTTCAAGTGTTTAATTTGTATTCCTGAAAATACTCTAGAAAACACATTTAACTATAGAATATATGTATTATTTAATTTTTATTTGTGAGTATTTTGTTATTTGTTCTATTATTTATGGTGAAAGGAAGATAAACAATAATATAATAAAAAAAATCATGTGAAAAAATATGGGTCAGCTCGTAACTAGATTGATCCAACTCATTTTTTACTTGAACCGGACAAGTCAAACCCAAACCCAATCGATCTAACCGGTTTGCCCCGTTCTATTAATCTCTGGCTACTGCAAAATTTATTGCTAAACAAGCTGCCATAGCTTTGCTCTCACTATCATTTCGGCATCCTGATGCTGTTTCTGCTACTTCTACCGGGTCTGACGCCTCATCTTATAGCCACGTTAAAATTTATCTTGTGCCTTCCTAGGATTAAGATTGCCAGCTGCTTTTTTTGGCTAATGTAGGCATGCCAAAATCCACCAATATGCTACATCAGTGACATTTCCTAACGAAGAAGCTGCATGAATAGTGAATACAATAAAAAAGAAAAAGAACACCCTGCAAAGCAGTCACTATTTTCTTTGCAATCAACCAACAACTTGAAATTCTTTCCCTGTGTGCTTAATCCGAAATCTTAGACCGAGTCACATAGTGCCATGCATGAAAAAGTGTAACTGAGGGCTATGGTAGTTTTGTTCCAGTATTCACTCAAAAATCTTAGACCAAGCCACCTAGTGCCATGTATTAAGTGCAATGGCAGCAGATGGTAGTGTTTTTCAGGATTCACTCAAAAAATTCACCACGGAGACAAAATCTCACCATAATTTCACATTTGCCTTGGGTACTGAGAAGATTGCTACCCGTTGTCCAGAATCAAACAAGAGGATAAAGCTAATGACAAATTTCAGACTACAACTAAGAACTAAGTAAAGAAAAACTGAGGTCTAATGAGATTCAACACCAAATCCAGAGACCTTTGCTAGTCATGAATAATGAAACGAAGTTAAAATGGCAAAAATTTAGTTTCACTTTCACTGTAAATCCCTGACAGTAAGAAGCCTAAAAAATGTCAACAATCAAGTTGCCAGATACACCTCCACAAATGCAACAGGACCAACAAACTTACTACAAGATTTAGCTCCACTCTACAAATGGTGACGCTCATAAAGCCCATCACAAATGGGCGCATAGCAACATATATACAGGAATACCTATCAGATTAAAATCCTCTTCATATGTTGAAATGAAAAGGATCCATGTCATGATTCAGATTTAATTTTCACGTATAAAAGGATGTACATGGTGCCACGTCATTGAAAATTTAATTCAACCAGATAACATGGCACTATATACACCTATAGATTGGTTAACTACAAATTTTTTATCATGAAATGGATTCTCTCAATTCTCAATTTCAAATCAAATGTTGAGGACCCTTTTCCATATATCTACTAGTGAGAATTGGGCTAGCTCCATTATCCTGTAGTAGTGAAAAAGCAGAAAAGTAATGTCACGATTCTGATGCGGTTATATTAAGGGAATCCATAGCCTCGGCCACTTTCTTCTTCAGAACATCCAGAGACTCAGTGAGATGAAATACTTCTGTTTTGTCCATCTCTAGCAACATTGCAGCAATTTGTCCTGCATGACTATGCTCCAGTCGTTCCACAAAGGGAGATAGCTGTTCGCCTAGTATCTGTCATTTTGAATAACAGAAGTTACACAATGCGAAAACAGCAGCCAAAGGTTACAAAATTTTGAAGCTTGAAACTTTTGTAAAGAATCCAAGACCCTATAAACAGACAATCTAAATATCAAAATCATTAAGACAAGACTGAGGTTACACCATACCTTGGCCACTGTTGAAGTCACCAAAACAGTTTGAAATCCTTTGTCATTGGATTTTGACGCATGATTTTTTAATGGCCTTAGTATCTTTTGGATTTCAGGACCAAGGCCACAACCAAACATGGTGTCCATCTCATCTAACACCTACAAAGAGATATTCACCACCATTAAATGTTTCAAGGTGATCAATGCAAGGACACAGATACAAGCTTTACAAACCTGACAGGAATATCCATATCCAAGATAGCAGGACAATCAAAATCCATATGTGATAATTACTGTCTTAGGAAACTAACCAAGTATTTGATTTCATCAGGAACCACATTTCCCTCGTCAATGTGTTGAAGAACCTCTCCAGGGGTTCCAACTATCATGCCAATTGGAGCATTCGACAAAATTTTCTGGTTCGAACCATTAACCTTTTCAGACTTTAGCTGTGCTGCGTGTGCAGAATCGCTGATAAACTTTGCCACCTGAAACACCTGTGAAGTCCATACAAATTTAATACTATGGGTGAAAAATCCTTGAGGTTTATTAGTGCTGCAAATTCTTATAACTATGCTTCAGGAAAAAAAAAAAAAAAAAAAAGAGGAGGAGAAAAGAGGGGTCCTGACCTCATCAGATAGCTCTTCTGTGGTGCATAGCACTACTGCTCGTGGATGCTTGGGCTTTGTCTCCTGATGCAGCAGCTATAAAAAAGAAAAAAAATTAATTAGTTTAATTGAGTTACTCATATTCCACTTACTACAAACATAATAATATTGTAAATTTGTCATATCAACGTAATTATATAGCAACTTAACAGCTTCAATTTTACATGGTTGTTTTGGGAGGGGAGGTAGGTCTTGAATAGTATTAATAATTTGACAGCCTAAACATTGCAGCAAAAACATAAGATGGCCTAAAATGCTAGCAATGAAACTCTTAACAATTGTCAGTAGGAATCTTATAAGAAAATTAGAAGCAAAGTAATGCAATAAAAAAAAAAAAGGAAGTGAAAATAAATGAAATGTGGAGTAGCTTTGCATTTGTATTTCAAATGACAAAATTTCAATGTTAAATGCACACACATATGGTGGTAAAAAAATAAAATAAAAACAACAACTGAAAAAAAAAATTTATTTTTAATAATCTTTATGAATCTAAGAGGTCAGGTCTTAGGGCAATGAAGTGAAAACCTTATGAACTTTTTAATCTCTATGAAACTAAACAAGCAATTAAAACAAAAACAAAAACAAATCCCCAAAACAAAGTCAAACATAATATTAATCCTACTAAACCCACAAAGCAATCATTAATTAAAGTCAGATTTTGAAAAAATGAAGGAAAGGAAATAATAGAAAGAAAGAGGAAGAGGAAATGCATAGAAAAGTTACTTGAACAAGCGGCAACAAGTAGGCTAAAGTCCTGCCAGACTTAGGCTGAGCACTAAACACCACACTCTTCCCTTCCAAAACAGCAGGAATCCCAACACACTGAATCTCAGAAGGAACAAAAACACCCATATGCCCAGCAGCCTCAGTCAACTCCTCACTCAGACCCAACTCAGTAAAGCTGCTCACTTCCTTGGTGGGTCCATCCTCATTTGCAGAAGTTGATGATTCCGGTGATGGTCTGGGTTTGGTTTTTGGGGTATCATTTGAAGAACCTTTGAGTCTTCTTTGCCTGAACTTCTCAAGAAGGATTGAGTCTCTGTTGTTGTTGTTGTTGTTGTTGGGTTGTTCTGAATTGGATGCTTTGGTGGAAAGAGAGGTAAAACCAAGAAGAGCCCAAGTGGTTGTGTGTGGTTGTGGTTTGAAGACTGGAGAGAAGAGAGAGTATGAGAGAGTGAGAAGGGCTTTGGTTTTTCCTCTCATGTTGTTTCGCTGTTTTCTTCTTACTTTCTGTTTGGGCTTCCGCCGCTACAGAGTCGGTGTGCCCTGGTTTTACTTTAACGCCCTGTCTGTTTCAACAATGATGTTTTCTAGGAGTTGAGTCATTTTTTAAAAATTATTTTCTATAAAATTATCTCATTTTTTAATATTTGGTAACAATTTTAAATAAGTTGAAAAGTAATTTTTTTAATTTCTCTTATTTAGCTTACTGTGAGATAGAGTTGTTTTCCAAAAAAAATTAATGGAAAATAATGTCTAAAAATAAGTCATATTTTTTATGTTGACCATTGATAGTTTTCCTTTGACTTGTCTTTTTTTATGTTACCAAACACTGAAAAATACGGAAAACTATATTTACACATAATTTTCCATCGAAACAAACGGAACGTAAGTTCTAGTTTAGTTTGGAGAGAGTACTTTTCTTTTACTATTCCTTAATATTTTTAAAACGAATTAATTTTCTGCTTTATATGAGAAATGATCAAATACCCTAATTTGTTAAATTCAATAGAATTTTTTGAGTACGTTGTTAAAGAAAAATTTGAGGATTGCATTATTGTTTTATTAGATTCCATTTGTAATCATTGTGATTTCATTGGATTTAATTAAAAAAATACAAATTGGGAGAATTTTCTTATTTTTTAAACATAAATGAAGAAATTGGTTGGTTTAAAAAATAAGTGGGGAAATTCAAAATTATGAACTTCTCCAAATATAAAGGGAAAAGTACTTTTTCTCCGAGTAATAATCTATATCCACAAATTTTGCCACCTTTGGAGACTTCATAGATTTCTCTGTCATAATTATTTTATTTATTAATTTTTTATTCTAAATTAGAACATGCTACTGTTGAGAATTTGAGTCTCTCTTTCCCTGTCTTTGCTTGCAGTCTTTGCTGCTTCAAGTCTCGCCCTCAAAAGCTTGGTACCTTTTTCTTTTCATCTACATTTTCCTAATTCTTTTGTTATTTAATTTGGTTCTTGAGAAAATGCTTCTTGTTTCTCTCTTTCTCTCTCGAAAGCATGGTACTTTTTTTTTTTAATCTATGTTTTTCTAATTCTTTTGTTATTTCATTTTATTGCTACTCCTTCGGTGTATGAAAAATTGATTAACTTCATATTATTTTTTAATTTGATTTATCCTATTTTAAAAGGAAGCCTAACCTAAGGGAAAGAATGAAGAACCATAAAACAAGGTAAAATAAATCCTAATAACTCCTTAGCATATATTTAGACCCCTTAATCATATTTTACAGCTTAATCACCTTTTAAACTTACACAGGCAATTAGTCCAAATTTACATGATTAGCCAAATTTCATGTTGCACGCATATTCATAACATAACTAAAACAAATAGAGAGCAATATGAAAATGCGGAAGAGAACTCAAAAAACATAAAAATATCAAGACATGTTTTCAAAGAGGAAAGCCCAAGTACTCATAACTAGCTTCCCAAAGTCATTACCGTTGAGCTGCCAACAGATATCCACCAAACTTGTAGAGCTCCAATGGTTTACATGCCTTCAATTAATTCACAACACTCTGTTTTTGGTGATGGAGATGAATGTTACAATTTTCTCTCAAAGGTGTATGCAATGGTGAGAGAAATGAAGAAGGAGAGTTAAAGATTTTCTCTAAGGCTCTGGCTTGCTTTCTCTGCTAAGGGTTGGGATGAAAGAATTAAGTAAAACCAATGATAGATTAAAAAAACACTAAAAAAGAGGAAACGTTGTACAATATGTACTACCTTTATTAATATGAAAAGTGAAAACTAAGAGCATTCCTATCAAAGTTTTTAAAAATTTTAGTATTTAGTATCTCAAAAAGTCATTTTATCAATTTTAACAATTCATTTTACAATCCACTCAATATTAAAGGTTCGATTTTTTTACCATTTCGTTTAAAATAATATAAACTACTCATTAAAATAATAAAAAACTACACAAACCACCTTTTCCACCAGAAGCATTAAAAAAATAAATTTTTTTTTTTTAAGATCAGAGCTACAGTAAGCTTTCAAAGATGAAAGTTCACTATAGCTCAGTTGCTTCTTTTTATTTATTTTTTTATTTTTTATGTTTAGCATGTTTGTTGTAGCTTGCTTTTTGGTGCTTTTTACAAACTTGACGTTAAAATTTAGCATTTATAGCATTTAGCATTCTTAACAAGAATGCTCTAATGGTATTAAACTTAGTTTCTATTTCACAACTCTTTTAGCACAAATCTAAATGTGTCAAGGATCAGATGTAAACGAGAAATTTCAGTGAATTCAATACTTTTTTTTTTTTAGTACTTTGAATACGTATAGGTAACATTGAGTTCAATAGAATCTTCTGACTCAAAGAAATTCTGATGCTATCTACCTACCACTAGGTAGATATACAAGATTATGCAAAAATTCATACTTGGAAGTTAAATTTACATGCCACTTTAGTAGTTCTTACATAAACAATATCAGAATTGAGATGCTCATGATAATTGTAATGCGCAACATCACGTCTAGGTCCTAGAGGTTCACAATCATAACAGCAATGGTTTGATTATCCCCCTCTTTTTTACTTTCGAAAGTTTAGGATGTACTCAGAGATAGTGAGCAGCCCTGGAAGGAGAGGGGGTTAATTTCAGAGGACCATACTAATAAACTTGATGTGCAAAAAGTTTGGAATTACAAAGTGAATATAACTGTGTAAGCACAAAGCACAGTATCCAGTGCATCAATGAATATTTTTAAGAAAATATAGAAAAAAAATATCATCAAAATAACTCCAATTGTATTTGAATACCATCATCTCACAAATGTAAAATCATTATCGATACATCTTATGGAATAAGATCAGAAGTGTAACAATGACTCAAAAAAAAAAAAAAGATCAGAAGTGTAACATCACTTGTAACATTCAGGCTTCAAGACACCAACGTAAGGCAAATTCCTATATAATTCCGCAAAGTCCATTCCATAACCCACAACAAAATAATCTGGACACTGCAAAAAGAATATAGAAAATGATAACATATTTATATTTATGACAGTTCATACCAAACAAAAGTCAACATAGTGCAGCAAAAATCAAATATTTTTCAAGAGCCTACAATTTGCTTTATTGGTATGTTACATATACACCTAGAGGGTTTGAACCAACAATCTCACCCTTTAATTATCTTGTAAGAGAAGAAATTATCAATTTGAGTAAATGATCATCAGCTTCAAGAGTACATCTAAATACAAAAGTTCATTGTTTGATTACTGAAGTTCCACTAGGAAAATTATCAAGTACGCTGGTTAACGCAAGAAGTGCGCACCACACGTTACATTTCATATAAAGCATAGATCATGTGGCGCCATTATAGATAAAATGCCAGTTTGTACTAAACTTGTAGTATCACTCAATATTCATACAGCATCACTCTTAAGAAAATTACAACATCTAAAATGCAACAAATAGCATGGGAGAACAACAGGTATTACAAAAGACATGTTTTTGTCTTTGATTTGAAGAAGATTTTGAACCCCACTCACAATGTTTCCCTTTCTCTTTTCTCCTAGTGTGTCCAAGACATCCACGATTCAAATCTCCTATCCCCCGTTGTAACTATTGAATTATCAAAAAAAGTCTTCAATTGTATATTTCTTTTTTATTATTTGCCCTTAATTTTCAAATAAGAAAACAAATGAAAATAAATAAACTTTTACCTAGTTTAATTTCGTTCTGTAGAGAGAGCATCAAATGCAATGTTACTCTTATGTTTTGGAATTCAATTACATCTCACCCGCAGAGTTAGTAGTCCTGGGGTTGGTGAGTGAGTTGTAAGTTGTAACACATAACCTTTAGGTGAGTGAATTTCTAAAGCAAAACCAAGAAGTACTTAAAAGAGTCCTGGCAGTGAACCTTTATTGTGTCAAAAGAAATATATTGTTGATTTCAAGTGGCAGACACACAGAGACGGGGAAGTAATAGGATAGAGATGTTACCTCAAACCCCTTGTAAAACTTTCCTTGACCCAGTGGCTGAAAATGAACCTTTCTTCTTGTAGGTTTATCAAGGAAGGCACAAACTGATACAGAGGATGCTCCTTTTGATTCCAAATGAGCAATCAGACACGATAGAGTTCTTCCCGTATCAACAATGTCCTCAACCTGACACAACAAACATGTCCATCCAATTATATACCCTACACCATTACATACACCAGCTTCCATTCATTTGTCATCTTGATTTTGAACAAGGTAGTACCAAAAACCTTACCAGCTTTTTAATTTTTAGAAACAAAATTGGCTTTAAAAAACATGATTTAACACGATTAAAAAAAAAAAAAAACCTAGATTCCCAAATAATTAAAAAAAACTATTAATTTAAAAAATTATTGTTAAAATAATATTATTTTCCAAATTTTGCCCAATGTTAAGATGCTATATTTTTCATAAATAGTTTTTTTTTTTTTTTAAATACCGCATTATTAAGATTACTAAAGTAAATTTTGTATCATTTAGTCCCTTAATATTTCATAATTTTAATTTTGATCATTCATGTTGGATTCCGTTTTGAGCCATGTTTATTTAGTTCATGAAATACTAACTCTAAAATGCGTGAAATAAACACAAAGTTTATTGATGTAAGTAGAAAAACATGTCACAAATACTCTCAGTTTTAATGGATACAGACGGACGGCATAGTTAATATAAAAATCAATCATGATGGACCAAAATGAAAATTAAAAAACGTAAAGGACCAATATAGAAACATCCAATAACCTTCTCAAAAAAAAAAAAAAAAAACATCCAATAACTTTTAAGAACCAAAACAATAGTAGTACAGTACAGACAAGAGAACAAAACATTGAAGCTATAAAAACCTTTGTTTGGTATGTTATTGAAAAAGTAAGACAACCAATGAGTGAGAGAGAGAGAGAGAGAGAGAGAAAGTACCAATATAACGTGCTTTCCCTTGACATCAACCTTCAAGTCAAGTGAGAGCTTGGGGGCCCCAGCGGAGATGGTACCGGAGCCGTAGGAATCGGCACGAACGAAATCAACGGAGATGGGAAGGTCGATGTTTCTTACTAGGTCAGCCAAGAAGAGAAAAGCTCCGGTGGCCACGCCAACGAGGACAGGTGGTGGTGGTGGTGGTGGTGAGTCTGAATTGGCGGCGCCACCGAAATCGGCGGAGATTTGGGAGGCCAGCTCGCTGACGCGGCGAGAGATTTGGTGTTGGTCCCACAGGACTCTCTCAATGTGAGACTGTAGCTTTAAGGCCATTTTGCATATGATGTGTTGTCGTATTGGGTTTTCGCTTCTTCAAAGGGTTTAATCTAATATAGGAATAATCTTGTGATATGTTTTTTGGGAATAATCTATAATATAAATACCAGACACAATTGGTTTTCTTTTTTCATTGCGCTTTTAAATAGATAAATAAAGTCGTTTTCACTTTAATGCTAGGGAATCCATCAGAGTCTTCTTTCTTTTAATTCTCATAACGTTTTCATTGTAAATTTGTTTCCTATTATGATGGTTTGGCTTTCAATTTTTTTTTTTTTTTTGGCTTAGGAAAAACTAAACCTTCAACTTATTGGAAAAATTATTGTAAGATGAACTTTTTTTTTTTTTAATTTGAATAAAATCAAGTTTGGGAATGTCAAAGATTATTGTAAATTTGTAACTTGTTAATATCTTTTAATATTATTGAGTGTCCTGTCTTAGGTTCAATTATCAAAAAATATATTGTCTCCCATTTTGTTTGTCCTCTATTCTATTTTAGAATGTCCCAAAATATTGTCATGTTTTTAAAAATAAAAGTTGTTAATTTATTAATATTTCTATTATGTCCCTACTTTATTTTCAAAACTATATGAAAAGAAAATTAACAAACATTTAAAAAATCAATATAATTAAGACACCTTTTTAGTTGTCTCATTAAGAATAACTCTTAAAAAAAAAAAATCTAATAAATTTATTTAAAGATAGTTTTGTAAACTTATACATTTTTATAAGGCAAACAAAACAATAAATGATATTCCTTTAAAATGTTTGACACTTTGACTTTTCAAATAAAACAAACAGATTGGGACGGAGAGTATATCCAATTTGACAATTAGAATATGTTGTGTAGTTAATAATATATGCTTTTTATGACGTATGTTGTTTTTGTTTTTTTTGAGAATGATATGACTTATATTGTTAATAAAATACATTTATAATATATTTTTGGGTCATGCTAACGAATGCTTTAGGGTATTAGTTAACAATCCATTTTAAGAAAATTTCGATATCACTTTTATGGGAAATGAAAAAAAAACTGTCGAAATATTAATTGTTTTTTTTCCTATAAAAATTTTCTTTAAATGGATTATTAACCAATATTCTAAGGGTATTCATTAGCATTTTTCTATATTTTTATAATATATTTTTAAAGGATACCGTTTGTGTCAAGTGCATTTTTACACCAGACATGTTACGATGTAAACACGTGTCCAAATCATATCATGTCCATTACAAAAGACACTGGATACAAGCTTCATCTATTTTTAACTCTTATTTATCCTTTCTAAAATAAAAATAACCCTTGTTCATCAGATAAAATTTACAAATTTTAAACAAATTCCTTAAGATATATATTTATTTTAATAATTTTTACTACGGAAAAGAGAGATTTAAACCCTAGATGTCTTGAAAATACCATGAAGTGCCAACTAATTGAGTTGCAAGACTCTTGATAAATCATTAAAAAATATTGAGTATAACTTATTAAGAAAATGTATAATCAAAAGATACAATTATGAAAGAAAAATTAGGGGATTAATAGTGTGTTTCAATAATTTAGGGGATAAAATGTAATTAGGCTAATAGTTTAGGGTGAAAAAGTGATATTATTGGGGTCTTCCTCTATTGGGAGCTGTTAGGCCAATGGGTTGAGCTGTCCGTCTAGAGTTAAAATCATTCCTCCTTAACCGGAACAATTGAATATATCAAAATAGTTTTTTAGTTTCTATATTTGTGTAATGGTTATGGTTTAAAGCTGCCAATCGTGGAGTGCATTTTGGAGATCCTCTTTGTAATCAATAGGACAGTGCAACACTTGATTCACTTGAGTGTTTTCTACAGTGATGACCAATGGTTTAAAAGGCATTATGGGTATAAGAAGATGAATCCCTGACAACAATAATTGGAGTGGAGTCTGACCCATTTTCTCATTGACTTAAATGTACAAAATAAATAAGATTTCTTTTTTGGATCAGATAGTACCCACCATTTAAACTCCATTGCATTTTACTAGTAAATGTATCTATCAGGAATTAAGCCTTCACATGGAGTTGAGATCTTTACATATTGATTCCTCTAGGCAATGAGGAGGAGAAGGAATCTAACAAACTCACAAGCTCAAATATTCCAGGTGGTTTGCTGATGATGAGAGATTGAATACTGTCTTCATTCTACTTATTTAATTAGCTAACTGAATCCTGGCTATTAGAAATTTATAACTAAGAATAGAAATAGAAAATGGGGAAAAAAAAAACATATGATGAACTCTACTGGCTGGGAGGTCATGTATCCAATTGGTCTTTCCTTTTCCCCACTTCTCATAATGAAGTTTGGTGCAAGTTGGACCATAACCAAGGCCATAGTCTTTAGCTTCTTTCCTTAATTGATTAAGGTGGACTCCTTGAAATTGATGCAAAAAGTATTTCAACTTTCAAGGCTATCTTCCTGTATATAATTGAAGATTGCGATGGGATTCAATTTTGGCATTACAAAATTGTAAAATGACTGTAGTCATGAATTATATAGTTAGGAAAGATAAATTCAATTGTGTTTGATTCCCATTAGATCCTCCAGGAGGGCAGGGCAGACTGAATTATGTATTAATTTGCTCTTCTTTATCATGCTCATTCATGGGGCCTAAAAGGATGAGGTGCCTTTCCCATTCTCCTTTGTATTTCCTTTTTTGTGAAAATAATATTTTTGATTAAATTTTTTTTACCCCATAACTGAATCAATACATGGTGCTATGCCTTCTATTTATCTGATAATTATTGTTTTGATGTTTTCTAATAATGAGAGAGAGAGAGAGAGAGAGCCTAACTACTAACTTGTTCGTTTGCAAGTCATGTTGTTTATGAAGATTTGAACTTCCTGTCTTTGAATTGTATGGTGAGACTTGTAACTGTTTGTTAACATGAAAGTCATGCATTTCATGTAGACTGCATGAACTTCTTTACTCTTGTAAATTGCATGTTGCTCAACCGCTGGGACAGTCTATAAATACCAGCTTGTACAGTCAATAAAGCAAATAAATCAATTCTTACTAGCTATCTAGTACATTTGCTCTACTAGTTTCCTTTCATCTCTTAGGAGGAGTAAACAATTGTTAGTGTTAGTGTTGTATGTGAGAATTGTAGGTAACTAAATGGATTGGCATTTTTCATTGCATTCCATTTGGTTTCCTCCAATATCTCATGTCCAACTTTACATTAGTATGGATCAATTTCCCAGGTCTCATTGAAGGAATGAATATGCATTTTGATCATGTCAAAGTCGTATGTGAGGATTGGAGAAAACTAAATAAATTAGCATCATTTGGGGCATTTTGTTTAGTTTCCTCCAATATCTTATATACGTCATTACTTACATGTGTTTCTTATAAAATCTCAACAGATTAGCAAATTAAGATTATATATTTGAGGGTTTGTATATTTGATATTTACAAAAATGGGAGAGGGGATTAGAATCCTAGTTCTCTTTGTAAAGTGGAGTAGATATGCAATGCCACCTAGCTATGTATCTCAGCATCTCCAACCGGAAATGTCATTCTATTTTATTATACCATCTCAAAAAGCTACTTTACCAATTATACCATATCATTTTCCAATACTTCCAACATCCCAACTTTTATTTTACAGTCCTATACACTAAAATAATATAAATTATATAATAAAATAATATTTAAAGGTTATCTATCACTCCTCTCTCTTCATCCCTGTCCCTGCCTCTCTGAGTCTCTATCCCTCTCTCAACAACCAAACAACCCAATCATCACCACACCACCACCATCGGTTTAGCGCTATGCCAAAAAAATTTCTCCCACCTAATTCGCTCACACAAACACACTCTTTCTGTATTTCCCTCAATTTTAAAAAATAAAAACGAAATTCCACTTTTACTTTCTCAGCTCAAACTAATTCCATCCATTTATTTCTCTTCGTATGTGAGATGGTATTGTAGCGCTATGCCAAAAAAATTTGGCCTCTCCCTGGTTTAGCCATCTAGCTGTTGAGCTTATTCTGGGCCTATATGCCAAATGTACTTTACATTTGGCATTTGACAGGCCCATTGCTAATGCTCTAGAGCAATGTTGGACTTTAAGTATTAAACGTTGAATATCAATAATTAATTTGTCTAGAAAACTATAAATTCTAATTTTCAATTTGTCTCCTTTATTTTCCTTTTAATATTGATTTTTTTTGTCATATATAAGTCCTTAATTTTAGGAGCATTTAAAGCATAAGTTTATACAAATATATATGTAAATCTCTTTGGCAAAATATTTTTATTGTTTTCCAAAAATAAAGTTATTTGGATTTATATTGAGAGAGTTAAAGCTATTGGAATATAATGATACATTTGACATGGCCTCCCTTGAGAAATTTTTCTAGCTCCACCGCTGACTATATAATATATAAAGCAATCTCATGTATTAACGGTTAAGATTAGATTGGTATGTTACATTAAAAAAAAAAAAAAAAAAAAGTGTACCTTAACATTCTCCTTTTGATATATGGTAATCATAAAGAGCTCAATAGTTTTTTTAACAAAATATTTTAATGATCATTATAAAAAAAATGTAATGTTTAGATCCTTAATTTGTAGTATAAAAATAAATAGAGTCAATTTTCAAACAAATGTTGCCTAAAAAAAATTCAAACAAAATATCTAGATGTTGAATCATAAAAGAATATTGAGTATAGCTTATTTAAGGAAATATATAATTAAAAGATACAATAATGAATTAAAAATTAGATATATATATTAAGAAGATTAACACAATTTAATTAAAAATAATTCATTTAAGGAAAAATTGAATGAAAAAGTCAACAAATTGAAATGAAAATAAATTAAAACATTTGAAAGAAATTTTTTAATAATTTTCTTCATAATAACTTTATATATTTTAAGAGATATAATTAATAATAATTGCAAAGTAGAAATCATGGAAGACATTATATTCATTTATTTATTTTCTTAATATAATAGTCTTTTTGATGAATCGTAGGAGATTGTGATATAACACTTAATTTTGATTGAATTGGATAAGTGTTTTGCGTATGTTATGTTTGTTGGATCGAAATAAACTGTAAATTTTTTTAAATTTTTAATTTTATTTGGAGAAGATATTAAATTGTAATTTGATCATTACAGTGCAAATGTGATTCATACTTTGCATGTATTGTGCTATTTAAGTTTAACATATCTGTAGGTATATATATTCCAACTTTCATTTCCTATTAATATAATATTCTAATTTTATGTAGAAAGTTTCTGTGGTTATCAGCGGATTCAAATCCAGTAAGGCAGCAAGTTCTTCTATCGATGTGAGACGTGGCAAACAGGACAAGATGGGAAAAAAGAAGAAGAATAATATCGCCTAAAATGATTTTTTTATATTGAAATATATGAATTTAAAATGTTTATTGTGTAGAATTTTAGGTAAAATCCATTACCATGGATCGGCCCTCGCATACAAAACTAATATGCATGCATGGATAATTCACATTTCATGCTGATTCAATTCAGTGAAATGTAATGATCCCATAATGATTAATTTCGATATTAAAAGAATAAAAAATAAAAAAGCACAAATGACATAACCCTTTTAATTTCTTTTTGAGTATTTATAGGAGCATATCTTTTGTGCCACAATTTTGACGTGGTCAATTATAAGTAGTTGTCTATTACTTCTATAATTTTTTCTCCACCGTTCATAATTTTTATTTTTTATTTTGAAACTTCTACCACTTAAAGTTGACCATATAAGAATTGTGACATAAAAGTTTTGATCATAAACTATCTCAATTTCTCTTGAAAGTAATATAGGTCCATTTGTGGCCATTCAAGTTAGCTTAAAGAAAAAAAAAAAAAAAAACTAATTGTTATAGTGACTTGATGATAAAGAATAATTATTATGAAGTGAACACTATAAATTTGATATCTAAACTTCAAATTTCACCTACACCAAAAACTAGTTGACATTTTGGCAGAACGATAAATAGCATTCATCACAAGTTAAATATATGTATAAATAAATTTTTAGAAGTCCATTTATTTTCCGAGTCCCGATGGAAACATTAGGAATAGAGGAAGAGCATATGATAGGCCCAGCTAAAGGCAGCTACAAGCCCACAACAACTATAGGCCCAAACTCAAAAGCCTCAAATTTCCAAAATTTTGGCGCCAAAGTCTCAGAATCAAAATTTCCCCCCAAAATGTAAAACCTCCAAAATAAAAGAAAAAAGAAAAAAGAAACAGAGAGAGAGAGAGAGAGAGAGAGAGAGATGTCGTCGACGACTATGTTCATCGCGGTTCAATGCTGCCAATGCTCCACAATGCAGGCAAAATTTTACTATCTATTCAATTGTCTATTATCTTTATCTATACCATACTATACTATACATAAATAAATTACTGGAAGTTGAGATTTTGTCTCAGGTGAAGCAGCAGCAGCAACAGAAGAAGAAGAAGAAAATCAGCAAGTGGAGGTGCGTAGTGTGCAACCAAATGCAGTCTGTTTGCAAAGTGTTCGCGCAGGGATTCGTCGCCAAGGACCTCCGTGGCTTCGTCCAGTCCTTCAACATGTCCCGCGCCATTACTCAACCATCCCCACTTCCTCTTCCACAATTCCAAGAAGAAGAAGAAGAAGAAGATATTGTCCACGACGATCGCGTTCACAATAACAAGAGACGAATCAGCGATTGGAGTCAATTCCTTGATCCTGTGGATGTAGAAGAGCAGCAGGTTGAGGAAGAAAGTGATTTTGAGCCTAAGATTGTGACGGAGTTGCCAGAGGATTTGTTCAAGAAACAAAAACTCAATGCCAATGCAGACCTTCTCTACAAGCCGGTTTTCTCCAACAGAAATTCCACCGCCAAAAATGTCATCTCCCCAAGTAATTCTCTCTTCTTCTTTTTTTTTTTTGGTGATGTGATTCATTTATATGCAAAGTACAACCGGAAAAATATTGAAGAAAAGATTCATTTCTCTTTTTATCTCTCTGAAAATATATACATAAGCCTGAATCTGATCGCTAGATATAAACAATAAGTAGATTTCATTTTATCCTTCTGCTTGTGTTACCTGAATAGGAGTGTTCATCCACATCCAACCTCGCCTAACAAACCCGGTTCGATGATTCAACTTAACACAACCCAACCCTCACCTCCAGTGGTTTTTCATGTGTTGATGGGTTGAATTTAATCTTATTTTATTTCATTGAAGTTTGGGTTGGATTTGGCTTTGGTATTGGTTTCAACCCAAGCTATTGATAATTTGAAGTAAAAAAAATGTTTATTTGATTAGTTTTGATGAAATTGGAATTTTAGACTCTTAACTGTGTAAGTTGTGATCATTTATTGAATAATATGCATAAATAATTTGAATAAAAATCCAATATATTTATTAGGCTCTAATTTGGGTTGGATTTTAGAGTTATCACAAGTTGGGATAGATTGGAGTTATCACAGGTGAGCTACCCAAGCCGAACCTATCCTAATTCATGTCATGTGTTGTGAATGTTAATTGAGTTGGCTCATGACTGTCTTGCATTGCAGACAAGGACCCAAGGAGGTATCAGCCTTTCGCCAAGGGCTCTTCACAAAGGAATGACCGCATGAAACAGGATGATGAAGGCCAGGAGCCAAGAAGGAAACCTCAGCTTCCATTTCCAACTACCAAAGCCAAAGGGGTTTCCAAATGGAACGACTACATTGCGCAAGATGATAATGATAACTTGCAACTTGGAAGTGGCAGGAATTTTGAACACCAGCTGCATTACCATACCTTGGAGTTCGAGACCATAAACAATGATCAAAGGGTTGAAGATGATGTCCACCCTGATTTCTTGTGAAGCTTGTTCCACATTGTGCTGTGCATCCTCCCTTCTCTCATACGGATGTGAATTGCATCCATGTAAACACGCTATGTTTGGAAGTTTAGATGAAAAGAAGAGGAAGTACTTCTCTTTTTTGTTTCGATGTTTTGAAAATTGAAAGAGAAGGGAGGAATAGATACCTTAGCCCTTGATATACTTCAACATTTTGTAATGTGTAAAAAAAGGGGGATGTATAACATTCTTTCCAAAAATGATTCCTCTTCTTTAAAAATAAATCAAAAAAATCAAACAAGGGGAATTAAATTTAAATCACAGCCCTCTTCACTCTCATCTCCTTTTCTTTCATCCAAACATGAATGCAAATGAGTATCTTTCTTAAATTAAAGATGAGAGAGAGAGAGAGAGAGAGCCCCAAATAAAAATGAAAAAGGACAGAGAAGGGGAGGGGTAATAACTACAGGAAGCAGTTATTTTTTGATAATTTACAGGAGGCAGTTTTATTCTTCCCAATATTTTTGTACAAAGAGAACAAAACCATAAACAGGTTGTATTAATTGGGGGAAGAGGTTATGACTGTAAGGTATTCCAAGTTGATTACCATTTCATCAATGAACAGTGAAAACAGAATTTCCATTCCCGTTTTGCACCAACTTCCAATGAAAATTAATATATGAATAATACTCTACACATAGGCAACATCCAAAGGGAAGTCCTAGGTAAATTTATGAATCAACTTTTCAAAAAGACCTTATTGGTGTTACACATCAAGCATGGGGTGGCGAGATAAACTTCCCACTCCAGCCACAACTCTCATGGATTGAACATAAAAGAAGAATCATGCCTCATGTTAGGATTCCTAAAAAAAAAAAACAGAGAGAGAGAGTTTAAAAAATTCTACAAAAATCCCAACTTAATTCCTAAGATATCCATGATAGTAATAATGATAGTCTAAAGGAGAAAGAAACTGAAAAAAAAAAAATCCCTAATAATCTCAGGTCTTTGAATACCCTCCTCCATACCAAATTTGAAGCCCAAAAAATGTCAGGAATCAAATTGCCACATAGAAACCCCCCCCCCCCCCCCAAAAAAAAAAAAACAGTAATTTTAGCGAAAACCCCAGAAACAATGTCAGCTCATCAAGCCCTGTAAAAAATGGGCTCCCAAATAAATTAAATGTATCTACCCTCACAAATCCACTTCAATCATTCAGTGCCAAGTGCCAACGAGCCAAGCTGATCACTAACACCGGATTCTGTTGCAGCAGCTTTCCGTAGCACTTCCATTGCCTCGCCCACCTTCTGCTTCAGGGCATCTGGAGACTCAAGGAGATGGATTACCTCTGATTGATCCATCTCCAGCAACATCCCAGTCACCTTTGATGCATTGTGGGGTTCAAGATTCTCCACATGGGGATATAGGTGTTCACCCAGCATCTGTAATTTTATGAAACAAGTACAACAATTACTTTCCAAAGACTATGTTTATCACATTCTCTATAGGTCATTCCAGTCAAACAATGTTTCTCAAAAAATCATATATCATAATCAATATATAAAAAGACAAGAAGAATAGCATACCACGCGCTGATTCTCTGGGCTAGCAGAAGCTAAAGCTGATGAAAGTGTTGAGATATGCACTGGCCCAGGTCTCTGGATATCAACAGGAGCTGCTGGCATCGCTGAACCATCAAAAGGCAATGGCATCACTGGACCTACTACACCTTGAGGAACCCCAGATGCATCAACGCCATTTCGAGAATTTCCCATATATCTAAAGCCTTGGTTGGAGTTACGATGCAGTAACTAAATTTGAGGAGTGGATAAAACAATATTAGAGGTAAACAAAATATCTATTATGTTGGACTACAAAGTCATCATGGTATGATTAGCAAGTTATAAAACTATAATTCAAAAAAAAAGGAAACAGCAAAATTGGGTAATGAAAAATATAAAAAGTAAACAAATAAAAGAAAGGCCAAATGAGCTTCTGGAATAAATCAGTAAGTAATTAAAATAACTCGATAGTTACAATAGGGTGGTGGGGGGATTTGAACCTTGGATGTTACCATTGGAAACATCAGGAGGTGCAAAGTAACATTCAAAAGAGACTTGAATCTATCAAATTTTAGGTCGGTGTCCATCACATGACTATAAAGTAGAGAGAAAACATTAAAAATGGAGATATCATTGAGTGCCCTGTTGAATGAAGATTCATCATTTAGTTACATTTTATTCTACTAAGCAGGGTCCTAGTATTATAGAGCCTCATTAAGTATTAAGGAAGTCATGCAATCTTAAAGCCCAATGTTATAAACCCAGATAATGAGGGAAGAATGAGAAGAAAGAAGGTTTGGTTACATCACCTGCTGCTGCTGTGGAACCTGTTGAAAGTTTCCTCCTCGCTGCACGCCCATTCGATGCCCTGACTGTCCTTGCCTCTGAAGATGGTATGGCATGATATAGTTTGGAGCAACACCTGGGCGCATGCCAGGCAAGAGTTGCTGCTGGAAGCCGTAACCCGCAGGCTGAGGGGGCATCAGGCCAGGAGTACCTTGACCAAAATACAACTGTTGTGAGGCAAATCTGGGTGCCCCAGGATGATATCCTGAAGGCAAAGGTGCCATCCCACCAGGTGTTCGTATTTGAGCAAAACGAGCCTAGAAGGAAGAAAGTTTAGGTAATTGTCCATCAAGTTTGATACATTTGACAGAGAATACAAGTAATGACACCTACTTCCAACCATCATGAAAAACAATTGAGAGGCATTTTGTTTTAATTACATGTGCACGGTGCACCCATTAACTTTTAAACCCATGATCTCACCCTCCACCCTTAAGAATGGGAAAGAGGGGATAAAGTGCTATTTCAGAGAAAAATTCCCTAGCCAAATTTAAGATTTAAAGAATATCACCAATTTTGTACCATTAACTTTTCAACATGAAGCTCAAGAGAGAAATTCATAAAGTGAAAAAATTTATATTCGGGTATAAACTTGTAGAAATGGATGGAAAAGATTTGCTAGTTGGATAGTTTGACAGCAACGCCACAGACAATGTTGATTTGAATATAAAATTCTTTAATTTTACAAGTATCTGTCATTGACCAAAAAAAAAAAAAAAATGCAACAAAATTTGTTCACTTCTGAGATATCTCCTGCACTAACAGCTTGGCATTTTCCAGTCACAGAGAAAGACACACATTTGGGACATAACAAGACCATCTAAATTACAGTCTTGCCATTGTTCATTTTCATGTTTCTTTCTCTTTTTCACAAGGAAATGCTCTAGAGATTCAAAATCAAATTTCCACACAAGTGCTCAGATATTCCAGTATGTCCAGCATTTGTGTGATAATGAAAAATAAAAGGCTGCAAGACATTGACTGCATATTCAAAAAGTAGGCACCTGTTTTATCAACTAATAACTAGGATTACATCAGTAAAGACCTTCCTTATAACATCCTTATCAAATTTCCACAAAATTAAGCAAGCCCCAACTGCACATCAAAGTGAACTATGTTTCCTATATAACCATTCATATATGTATGAAGAAAAATCACCTGAAGCTGAGCCTTCCTATCTTCTTTGCGCTGGGCCACAGCAACAAAAAGAGGTTTCCGTCCAATCATCTTTCCACTCATCTCATTCAACTGAGCAGAAATGAGAAAGAAAATTCATACATTCATGAGGGAAAGCAATGGTGCAAAAGTAGGGTCTGTCAAGTGGTCCTAGAAAATGAATTAGTAACTTACAGCTTTAGTAGCTTCCTCTGGAGTAGAAAAGGCCACAAAACCAGATCCCTTGCTGTGACCTTGTGGATCAAGCATTACCTAATTATATTTAATAAAAATGTGCCAAACAAAAAGTTACTACTAGAAAACAATTATTATAATTGACTCACAAATAAAACCACCAAGGACCAATTGGGATTCAGGAGAGAAGGGAAAAAATCACTTCACTTAAAAACAATATATACCTTGCATGAAGTTATTGTTCCAAACTCAGAGAATAACTCCTTCAGCTTATCATCATTAATGTTGTCATCAAGATTTTTTAGATATAAATTAGCACCTTGCAATTTTTCATATCTGCTAATTCTTTCCTGCTGAAATTTGGCCTTCAACTCGGCCTCCCTTTCTGCTTTCCTTTGAGCCCTCCCCACATATAAAACCTTGTCATCACTGGTAGAGGACCCATTCAACTTCTCAACTGCAACAGCAGCATCGTCTGGGCTCTGGAAGTTTACAAAACCAAAACATCTGGACTTCCCATTTGCATCTCTCATAACTACTGCACTTGTGATTGTACCATAGGTGCCAAAAAGTTTCTTAAGGTCCTCATCAGTAGTTGCTTCAGCCAAATTTTTCACATAAACATTAGTAAACTTCGGTGAGCCATTTTGTTGATTCCTCTCTTGACGTCGAACAAAAAGTCCAACATAGACCTTTTTATCATTTATCAGCATACCATTCAATCGCGTAATTGCATTTTGTGCTGATTCCTCATTTTCAAACTGTACAAACCCATAGCCTCTAGACTGACCATTGCTATCGACGGCCACCTTGCAAGAAAGTACAGTCCCAAAGGCAGCAAAAGTTTCATTCAATGCCTTGTTATCTATTGATGTGTCAAGGTTCTTAATAAAAACATTAGCATATCCGCTTTTCCGAATACTAGGATCTCGATGAGAATACATAATCCTGATAGGTTTCCCATTGATAGGAGTAAAATTCAAGATCCCCATAGCATGAGCAGCTGCAATTAAGAAAACAGATCAGGGTCAATGCTAAGCTTGGCAACAAAACAAACATTAATTTGGAAACCAATAAAGAGAAACAAAACAGGTAAATACTCACTAATTTGTTGTTTCCAAGAGCATAATTGGAATGTTATTTTTGAAAAAAAAGGGGGGGAAATCCTACGAATTTGATTGGGAAAAAAAAATCCATAGTTGAATTCAAACTACCAAAAATCTTGGTAACTAAGCGCCACTCTACAATTATTTTCTGTATAATGACAAGCATATAATAAAAAAAAAATATATGTAAGTATTATATGTTGAAAACAAATTAATTTTCTATCATTTAATAATAGAAAAAAAATAATTAAGTTCTACTAGTTTAAGAAAAATATATTGTTGGTAAAAACTAAAATTCAGAAAGAAATTAATTACAAACAGTGAAAATTCATATCAAACAAACCACCAATCCCCAAAAAAAGTTCAGAATATTCCCCAAAAGAAAAGGAACATTTTTTTTTTATAAGCCTAAAATGAAATTCTCCAAATAAATAAATAAAAATGAAAACAAAAACATATAATCTACCTTAAAGATGAAACCTTTCATTCCAAAAAGGTCCAAAACTATGAAGCCAAAACATACATTGTTCTCAATTCCAAAATTAATACTCTCAGAATTCACCAAAAAAGTCGTTTTTTTTAATAAAATAAAATAAAAACATTCTAACCAAAAAAAAAAAAAAAATGTAAACAAATTCTATAGGTAATTGAACAATATACGATAGAATCAACCCAATAAATGTAACCATACACCGAGAAAGTACGACACAGATACAGAGTATGAGTACGGCACCAAACAAAATTGATCAAACCCAAAGCTCAATATCCAGATAATTACAATAAAAATACCCAAAACACAAAAATTAAAATAAAATAAAGCAATACAACAATTCACTGACAACCAAAAATCATTATTCTTTTTTTTTTTTTTTTTTAATTACTGAATTAACAATCGCAGCTTTTCGCACAGAAACAGAGACACACAGAAATATCAAATATCCACGTGCACATATTATACACATACATATATACGTATATATAACAATGTGATCGTGCCTCGCATATAATCAAAAATATATATATATATATATATATATATGTATATATGATGATGATGAAGATGAAGATGAAGATGAAGAAAAGAAAGAGAAAAGAGAATTGGGATGAATAGAACAGACCTTCCTGAGCGTTGGCGTAATTGACATAAGCGTAGCCAAGAGAGGACCTGCGGTTCTGATCCCTGCAAACCCTGATGGAGACCACCTGAGACACCTGGCTAAACAGGTCGTACAGTTGTGTCTCGTCCACCGTCGCATCCAGATCCCCCACGTACAGCGATGGGTTCCCAATCATGTTCGGGCTCAACTGGGCCCCACTCCCCACCGCCGCCGCCGCCTCCGCACTCCCTCCACCTGTCGCCCCCGCCGCCGCCGCTGCCATTGCCGTCTCCCAACAACAACAACAACAACAACAAACAAAAAAATATACAAAATTCTGAAAATACAAAGTTTTTAGAGTTTTTTTTTTTTTTTTCCAGAGTCTGTGATCAGATATATTAATTTATTTATATAGGGCAACGAAAAGCTAGGGCTTTGTTCTCCTAACCTAATATGGTAATCAAATTTTTTTTTGGTTTTTAATTTTAATTTTTCTCTTTTTTTTTTTTTTGGTTCTGAAATAGAGAGAGTAGAAGAAGAAAGAAAGAGAATAAAACAGAAGAGAGGCTTCCTAATATATATCTATATATATTTATATATAACTTTCGAAGCGTTTCAGGAAGCGCACGTGGCATTCGTCTATTGTACATTTTATTTATTTATGTCCCTCCCTCCCGTTCTCGCGCTTTTTTATTATGTTTCGTTGTCTGGTTTTTTCACCTCGGACGGGACCTCTCTTTTCTTTTTCCTTTTTTCTTTTTTTTAATCAATAAATAAATAAAAATCACTATTTTTTTATTATTAAGCAAAGTCTTCGTGTTTAAGGTAACAAAAACAACCATGTTCTGGTCAATCTTTGCTCGTCTTCTCCGTTTTTTCCCTTTCAACTGCAACAACTAGACTGGGCAAACAGGTAATGCTCAAGTAGATACTAATAATTTTAGTGTTTGCTAAATTCTTTACTATAAGTGGTCAATCTACCATTTTTTATTGTCCACTCACAATTATAAAAGTTAGCAAATCATAAATTTTGCTGTGAAATAGATGTATTTGTAGATGGATTGAGTAGGTACTTAGGTACAAGTTTTACCCAAATTTTTATGTTTTGGATCAATCTAGCATGATCCGCACCTTTTGAATTTTTTGGCAAATTAATACTATTTTATTATTAATTATTATAAAATACTACATTGTTTGGAAAACTATTTGTGGGAATAACCTTTTTGTAAAATTGTGTTTTTGAAATATGATTTTTAGTGGTGAAAAAAATCTTGCTTGCTTGTTCAGAGTTGATGTGGCATAATGTACACCTGGATATCATGTTTTAGAAACACAATTTTTAGTTATATCACATTGTGCATTAAATGAGTTCAATGTAAACCCAATTTTTGTATACAAATTTTCCATGGCCAAATGCATAATCATATTATTAAGGAATCCTATATGAGTTACTCATTTAGATAGAGGGTAGGTGCAATTTTTTTGTACAAATTAACAAATTTTACATTGAAGTTGTGTTGAAATGATGTATTTCAACACGATTTCAATGCAAAATGTAATATAATTGAAAATGTGTTTTTAAAATACGATTTTTAAGTATTTATTATGCCTCATTAACTCATGCCAGATCAATAGAATTTATTTGAAAATATTTTTTTCACAAGATTTCAAACTTAAAATCATATTAGAATACGATTTTTAAAGAAAAACTATTCTCCTCAATTATTTCAAAACGGTGCCATTTTTAATAATAATAATAATAATAATTATTATTATTATTATTATTATGCCAAAAAAACCATAGTTTTTCATATTAAACAAATAAATAAGATCATGAGTATTTTTTATTATGTTTTAAAAAAAAAAAAAAGAGAGAATAATGAAAGTTAAATTTTATTATGTATTAAAAACAAGTTCAAAAAATCCTAGAAAGATGGAAAGGAGAGAAATTTAAGCCCTCTAATCCATCTAACTCAATAATTAGCACCGACCTTCATCAAATGAGGGGACTTTTCTTCTTCTTCTTCTTCTTCTTTTTTTTTTTTTTTTTTTTTTTTCTAGAATTTCACTTTTAGGTAAAATTCTAGCCTAGTGAAGTGCTACAAATTTTTTTATAAAAATCTTAGGAGATACATTAGATTGCTTCATGGAACATCACTCCCCTTAAGCTAAAAATATCCCAACAATCTTGGTCTATATCCACCCATCAGATCCACTATCATCAATCTCTACAATCACCTACATACATCAACATGCATAACTCTCTTAAATAATCAAGCAGAAGATCTGTGGATTAAGGAGTTACGCGTATCAAAGTAATCCATTTTCATAGAATAAATCCTCCTCCATGCCGTTTGAAAGATGTTGTGCATGTAAGTAAAAATTTATAAATACTTTCTAATAAAACACAAATGTGCCTCGTCAATACGTTCCTCGTCTATGTTGATGGGCGAACTTGATGTTATGGATGAACTTGATTTCCTGTTGAGAACAAAGAGAGTAGAGATGAAAGACACCTGGTTGGTGCCAGCCAAGAACTCTTCGATGCTTAAATTAGATAATCTCTTTAGAAATCTATAGCATGTATTGTAGTATGATGTGTGTTGTTTACTTACTTGCTTTCTATGGCTTTATATAGCCATCCCATGGGTTTATTTAGGGGTGGCAAATGGGTGGGTTTGGGATGGGCATAATTGGGTTGGGTATATAAAACTCATTTACCCATTAAAACCCATTTAACTAATTACTTCTAACCCAAATCCAACCCAACCCAATTATTAGGGGTAAACTCTAACCCACCCAATTACCCAATTATCAAAATTACTAAAATACCACTAAAGTGAAAATGACCAAAGTACTCTAAAATCTTCAAAAATGAACAAAATACCCCCAAATCTAAAATTACCAAAATACCCCCAAAGTCCAAAAAATAACCAAAATACCCCCGAAACCTAAAAAATGACCAAAATTCGTCCGAAACCTAAAAATTACTAAAATACCATAGAAATCCAAAAAATAACCAAAATACTCTCGAAACCCAAAAAATAACCAAAATACTCCCGAAACCAAAAATTACCAAAATACCACCAAAACCCAAAAAATGACCAAAATACCCCCAAAACCTTAAAATGACCAAAATACCCCTAAAACCTAAAAAATGACCAAAATACCCTCAAAACCTAAAAATTACCAAAATAATCACGAAACCTACAAAATGACCAAAATATCCCCAGAACCCAAAAAAATGACTAAAATACCCCCGAAACCTAAAAATTACCAAAATAATCACAAAACCTACAAAATGACCAAATACCCCCAGGAATCCAAAAAATGACCAAAATATCCCTAAAACATAAAAATTACCAAAATACCCCTAAAACCCAAAAAAAAAAGTCCAAAATACCCTCGAAACCTAAAAAATTACCAAAATAATATTGAAGCCTAAAAATTAACCAAAATAACGCCGAAACCTAAAAATGACCAAATACCCCCAAATCTAAAATTACCAAAATACCCCCAAAATCCAAAAAATAACCAAATACTCCTGAAACCTAAAAAACGACCAAAATACCCCCGAAACCTAAAAATTACCAAAATACCCTAGAAACCCAAAAAATGACCAACTTACCCCCGAAACCTAAAATTTCCCAAAATACCCCTGAAACTTAAAAAATGACCAAAATACACCTGAAACCCAAAAAATGACCAAAATACCCTCGAAACCAAAAATTACCAAAATACCTCCAAAACCCAAAAAATGACCAAAATACCCCCCTAAAACCCAAAAAATGACCAAAATACCCCTAAAACCTAAAAAATGACCAAAATACCCTCAAAATCTAAAAATTACCAAAATAATCAGGAAACCTACAAAATGACCAAAATATCCCCAGAACCCAAAAAAATGACTAAAATACCCCCGAAACCTAAAAATTACCAAAATAATCACAAAACCTACAAAATGACCAAATACCCCGAGGAATCCAAAAAATTACCAAAATATCCTTGAAACCTAAAAATCACCAAAATACCCCCAAAATCCATAAAATGACCAAAATACCCTTGAACCCAAAAAAAAAAAGGACCAAAATACCCCCAAAACCCAAAAAAAAGTCCAAAATACCCCTGAAACCTAAAAAATTACCAAAATAATATTGAAGCCTAAAAATTAACCAAAATAACGCCGAAACTTAAAAATGACCAAAATACCCCTGAAACCTTAAAAATGGCCAAAATAACCCCAAAGCCTAAAAATTGACCAAAATAACCTAGAAACCAAAAAATGATCAAAATACCCTCAAAACCTAAAAAATGATCGAAATATCCTCGAAACCTAAAAATTAATGCAATACCCCCTAAAACCTAAAAAATGACCAAAGTACCCCTGAAACCTAAATATGACCAAAATAACCCCTAAACCTTAAAATGACCAAAATATCCTCGAAACCTAAAAAATGACCAAAATACCCTGAAACCTATAAAATGAAAAAAATGCCCCTTAAACCTATAAGTTGATAAAAATACACCCTAAACCTAAAAAATTACCCAAATACTCCCTAAACATAAAAAATGACCAAAATACCCCCTAAACCTAAAAAGTTATTAAACGACCTCCAAAACCTAGAAAATTACAAAAAAAAAATGGCCTAAAATCTAAAAGTTAACGAAACACCCCTAAAACCTAAAAAAATTGTGACATTCCCTCAAAACCTACAAAATGACTAAAATACTCTTAGAACCTTTAATTTAACAAAAATACCCTCGAAACATCCAAAATACCACAAACCCCTATTTTGGTAATTTTAGAGGCTTCAGGTGTATTTTGTTCATCTTATAGGATTAGTGGTATGTTGGTCATTTTAGATATTTTGGGGGGTATTTTGGTCGTTTTATAGGTTTAGAGGTATTTCGATGGTTTTAGGTGTTTCGGGGTATTTTTGGTAATTTTAGAGGTTTCAGGTTGTTTGTGTCCATTTTAGAGGTTTTGGGTTTATTTGGGTCATTTCAAAGGTTTAGGGGTATTTTCGTCACTTTATATGTTTGAGGGTATTTTGGTCATTTTTTAGGTTTCATGGGTATTCTAGTAATTTTTTAGGTTTAGGGGGTATTTTGGTCATTTTATAGTTTTAGGGGGGTATTTTGGTCATTTTTAGGTTTCTAGACTATTTTGATCAATTTTTAGGGTTTGGGGTTATTTTGGCCATTTTTCAGGTTTCGAGGGTATTTTGGTCATTTTTTAGGTTTTGGGGGTTATTTTGGTCATTTTTTAGGCTTTAGGGTTATTTTAGCCATTTTTTAGGTTTCAGAGGGATTTTGGTAATTTTTAGGTTTCAGGAGTATTTTGGTCATTTTTTGGATTTCAGGGGTATTTTGGTAATTTTTAATTTCGGGTATTTTGGTCATTTCGGGGGTATTTTGGTCATTTTTGGGTTTCAGGGGTATTTTGGTCATTTGGGTTCGGGGGTATTTTGGTCTTTTTTTGGGGGGGTTTGGTCATTTTTTGTTTTGGGGGTATTTTGGTAATTTTTTGGTTTTGAGGGTATTTTGGTCATTTTTTGGGGTTCGTGAGTATTTTGGTCATTTTTTGGGGTTCGGGGGTATTTTGGTCATTTTTTTGGGTTTGGGGGAGTATTTTGGTAATTTTTAGGTTTTGAGGGGTATTTTGATCATTTTTTGGGTTTCGAGGGATATTTTGGTCATTTTTTGGGTTTCGAGGGATATTTTGGTCATTTTTTGGGTTTCGGGAGTATTTTGGCCATTTTGTAGGTTTTGGGATTATTTTGGTAATTTTTAGGTTTTTGGAGTATTTTGGTCATTTTTTTAGGTTTAAGGGGGTATTTTGGTCATTTTTAGGTTTAGGTGTTATTTTGGTCATTTTTTAGATTAAAGGGGTATTTTGGTAATTTTAGTGGTTTTGGGGCATTTTAGAGTTGGATGATTTGTAGAAATGATAGTTGGATCATAATTAGGTCTAATTGGGTACCCAATTAAAACCCAATAAACATTAATGTTAATTGGGTTTAATTGGGTTAATACCCATTTAACCCAATTAATAATTGGGTGGGTTTGGGTCTCATTTAAGTGGGTGGGTTTGGGTGGGCATATGGGTTTGGGTTGATGTTGCCACCCCTAGGTTTATTGCAAGGTCTGCTGATCTCCCTAGAACATTGTGTCTGAATTGGGTGATTAATTCCAAGCGGGTTGTCTGCAATTGACATGAGGTGGCCCATGAAGGTGCCAATTAATGGCTTTGTAACCGCTGACTTGAATGAGAGGGTAACGCTTTGTATGAATGAATGAGAGAGTTAAGTCTAACTTGAATGCGCTTATGGTCGTCCAATTAAAGGAGGATTAAGATCCTCCAGAGTTCCTAGGGTACTCATCCGTATAGAGTTCTATTAATCTTATCCATTCATTTATAATAAAAGGTCCAGATTTTTCCATATCATTAATCCACTAACAAATCCCCTAAAATAATGGTTTAAAAAATAACTACTTATAAATAATAATTATTGCCTTAACTCTTTTACCTAAATCAAGTCTCTAAGAAAACGTGAAGTCATCTTCTCCTTCCCCTCTTCATTTTTCAATATGTTCCACAAATCGTTTGGGTTGTTAATTTCAAAGCATAGGTTTGACTGAAATGGGACATAGAAAAATTGTATTTTATGATCCTAAGTGCCAATCATGTACTTGAAAAGTTAAAAAAAAAAAAAAAAAACATGTAGATGCTTAATTTTAATAAAATTAATAGAAGACTAAAAAAATTGGAATGAAAACCCAAGTGTCTCTGCCATTCATATATCATATATATATATATATATATATGCTTCTTGGCCTATGTGCATAATAATCAATTTTCGAAATAAGCAAATTTCTTTTGCATTTAATGCTGCAATGTCATAGCCACTAATCACATTTAAGGTAATAACTATCATTTATGAGTAGTTATTTTTTTAAATCATTATTTTTGTAGATTTGTTAGTGGATTAATGATATGACAAAATCTAGACCTTTTATTTTAAATGAAAGGTTAAGATTAAAAGAATTCTACATGATAGAGTACCCTAAGAACTCTAGAAGATCTCAATCCATTAAAGGACAACCATTTTGATCACTACTCGTCACTTTCCATAGTTAAATATGCATAATTTGATGATTTCCGATTAATATGGGTTGATTAGTATTGTCATGCATTAGATTAGTTTTTAATCTCTACTAATATCACAAGATAAGCCTATTTAAATTCAAGCATTCCATGCATAATGAAATGTTGGATGAAAAAGTGGAGCCATCAATTTCCCGAATAACAATCTATGGAATGGGCAATATGAGTGTCTTCTACCTTCTCATCTCCATAACTTGGACTCTGAATTCAAATCTTGAGTTCAAAGACCAGGTCCTTATCATTATTTTCTTTTCTCCTAGATTGTAACTAGGAAAAAAGCAATGCATTTAAAAAAAAAAAAAAAAAAAAAACTTTTTATAGAATGTAATTAGTATCAAAACCATGTAATTTTTTATTTCTTAGATCTTGCCTACTATTTAGAACCAAAACCATGCAATTACACATATACATACCACATCATTCCCCCCCTCCCCCCGGGTCGAATTTCCAAACCAAGCCAAAAAAATGGGATCCTTAGACATTGAGGGAATAATGTACTTCCTCCTATGCAATCGAAACACTAAATAGTAGCCTTATCACATGGAAGTCATTTCCTTTCAGTAGATTCTACAAGAAGAGCATCAACATTTCGTATTATAGAATGCAAATAATACTCGACCTAACTTATGCTCAAGCTAAAACTACCAACTAAGTAGAGAGTAGTTGAAGGGCTTTTAGGCTTTTTGTTGCTTGGCCTCAGCTCTCTACCTTTTTTGTTGCCTCATGTCTCTTTTGATCTTACCCCAAACGGGTTCATTGAAATGCCTATCAGCTTTTGTGATGTACTATAATGGGCATTCTTTATTTTACTTCAATTTTTTGATGCTTAAGCTTTTGTATTATCGGAAACCCTAGAAGGGTCAAATTTCTAATGGGTAATTTTTTCAGGATTTTTTCATTATTCTATTATTGATTACTTGAGTTATGTTTACTTCAATTTATGGATTTTAATGCAAATTTGAGTAATGGGGATGCTTTCAAGTTAGATGTCAACTCAGTTGTTTATTAAGTGGGATGAAATTGTTGGATTGATTGTGATTTATAAATTTTGTTGACAATTGATTTATGTAAACAAAGTTAGGTTTTTAGAAAATTTGCAATGTTAATAACGTAACATCAATAGTTGATTCTAGAGTTATTTTAAGGGGTATGCACCATTTAAAAAAAATGTAGAGGGCCTTGATGCAATAAGTGCTTTCTCTCAAAAGTGATGTGTTTAAGGTTCATGTTTGGGAACCAAGTGTCGGGGACGTTTTGCAACATGGGCCAAAAATATGAGAACAACCCAAATCTCCCTTTGGGTTCTTTAGAAGTGATTATTTGTGAAGAGTCAAGCCCAAAATTCACAATGTCTAGCAAACAAAGGCTAATGGTGCTTTAACAAAAAGAGAAATCAAAATGCCAAAAACTAAATTGCAGAGAAATGCATAAAAACACAACAGATCTGAAATTTCAACCCACAGTTAGCAAGAAGTGGAAATTGAGAGAGGTTGTGAGGAAGAGAGGGAAGGTTCCCTTATATCCATATTTCCACCCCTAAGCTTTAGAATTGTGAGAATGTATAGCAAACAAAGGCTAACGGTGCTTTAACAAAAGAGAAATTAAAATGCCAAAAACTAAATTGCAAAGAAATGCATAAAAATACAACAGGTCTAAAACTTCGACCCACAGTTAGCAAGAAGAGGAAATTGAGAGAGGTTGTGAGGAAGAGAGACAAGATTCCCCTATATCCATATTTCCACCCCTAAGCTTTAGAATTGTGAGAATGTCTCCTGGTTGAATGGGCTTTTGCTTTAAAGTTTCATCTCTTTGGGTAAAACATGGTTGGTTTATTTTGAATCTGATTGTGGGATTTTATATTGAGTTTTGAGTGCGTTTAGTGACTGATTTTTAGGCTAAAAGATAAGGCTATGAACCTCCAAGTTGCTAAATTGATGTTTGGTTTAGTTTGCCTTTTTATTGGATAAAATGGTCGGTTTACTTTTATCATTGTTGAGGGTAGTTTTTTTGTTACCAATGTGATATTTGGGAAGCTAAGACCGAGACTCGACTTTGGGCTTGGAATATGGCTCAAAGGCTATCGGTGAAGTGTGAAAGACCCATTTTTCCTCAAGGTCCGGGTTACATCCAACAAAGATTATAATAAGGCACCAAAAATAACTCCTGCAGAGATAAGCTAGCACAAAGGATGGCCCACGACAATAAGTGCTTAAATAATAGTCCAACGGTAAACAAGAGAAATGTCCAGTAGTAGATGTCTAGAAAATAAATAAATGTATTCGCACAATAAAAATTATGCATTTCCTCCGTAGTTGGTTAATATAAAAGTGGACCCGTTATAACAAGCACACAAGAGGAAAATGGTCCAGCAGTGAATATGACAGACCTCCAGTAGTAACGTTTGATTAGTCTAAATATGATTACATGATAAAAATCATATATTTTTCTCATTATCATTAAGTCAACGCAAGGGAAAACTTTCATAATATCCAAGACATTATGGCCTTCATTATAATAACAATAAACAAGGATTAAAGGCTTCATAATTACAAATAAAAGAGCAAAAATTAGAATGGAATGAAAGGAGAGAAAGAGTATCCATCTAGTATAGCAAATGTTTAAATAAGATCTCTATATGCCATATCATGCCCATAATGATGAATATATGTGTATAGTAAGTGATAGGAATGACTTTATAGAAAGTATGAGTGAATATGTGGAAATATGGAAGAGTGATGCAGTGACGTTTAGCCATTTTTAAGTATGGTGTAAAGAGGGACTGTTTATGGCTATTTTAAGGTGCTGCGATTTTTTGAGAAGATGGAATGACATGTTTATGGGTAGGTGTACATGGGTATTTATGGACTAAACGCTAGTTTATGAACTAAATGACTGATTTATGAGCTAAAAATAGCATGATGGGTGAAGAATTTTATGAGGAGATCTTGGTTTTTTTGATGAGTTGACGGTAGTTCCTTTTATGGTGAAGTTTAAGGGATTGTTTAGCAAAATTTGGAGAGGACCAGGTTTGACAGTAGCAAAATCTCAGAATATCTCTTCTAAGATTTGGCCCAAAATGGTGAGACTTGCTTTTAGAGTGTTTTGCTTATTTGCGTAATGCATTTAGAGGCTGAGATGCTCCTAATCTAGGCATTAAATGCTGGGATTTGGAGATTAATTTCATCTTATAGGATTAGAGCTAGTATGAGGACTAGAGATCTTACTTGCTGCAACTAGGATTAGAGCTCAAAAGGGTTGGTTGACACTCCAAGCCAGGTGTTAACTATTGATGCCTTTGCTGGACACCCCTTTATGCCCTCCAAACCACTTTTCCCTAATTTTCCCCTTTTGGGATTCATGAGCTTGGTTCATGAATCAATTATATATGTTTTTAGTAATAAAATAAACTATTTAGTTGAGAATTTCATGAGCTTGGAGGTCTTGGTTATGGCTTCCTTGAGTTGTGATCAAAACTTGGAGAAGAAGGGTATTTATTGCCCATTAGCTTTTAGGTGTTAGCCTAGCCTCTGGTATTGTTCATGTCAGAGTTGGCAATGGCAAAGAGGCTAATGGGACAGGTGGCCAGCTAGCCCAGCTCCTAATTTGGTTTAGGAGCTTGGTTGCTTCTTGAGATGCTCTCTAATGGAAGACAGAACTGAAGAGAGTTTTTCAACTGGGTCAGTTTGCACACATGAGCTGTTTTAGCTGAAATTTCATGTTGGGCTTGGCCACGAGGGCTGAGTATTTTAGTGGGCCTTTGATTTGGTGGTTCTCTCTACTTGGGTCTATCCTCTTGCTTTTTCATTATGAGCCCTATAAAATGGACAAAGCTACCATATATTGCCATGAATTTTTATTCCATATGAGCTTTAGTTGTTAGTAAAAATGAAATGTATTCATGAGTTTTAATAAATATTTATGATAGGTTTTGGGTATTAATTTTCATGGGTTTTAAATAACAACTTGTATAGTTTCTCATAATTTTTGCCATAGATTATTTTGTAAATGATATTTTCTTTGGAGCTTTTAAATAGTAACCTCAAATGTTTCTTGAATATTATTTACCATGGGTATTAATAGAAGCAATATCCATGGATTTCAAATAAAATATGGTAACAATCACTATAATGGAATAATGTGATATTTTCATGATTTTTTTTTCTATAGATAATCATAATGGGCCTGTAGGATAAATAATTATCATGAGTTTTGGAAATAAATATTATGAATGTTGTGATATAAGATAAATAGTGACCATGAGTTCTTATATAAATTCCATGAGTTTATAATATGGAATGAAATAAATAAATGTCATGGGTCTAAGATAAATAATCATAACTTTCCATGGGTTTTTATAAGATAATTGCCATGGGTTTTGAAAATAGATAATTGCCATAAATTTCATGGGATTGTAATATTATAGTAATAGGTTTAAGAACTTAAAATATTGTTTATCATTGGACTTTAAATGAAATACTTATGATATAATATTTGCCAAGTATTGATAACTTTGGGCCTTTTACTAAATAATGCCAAGTAGCTAACTTGGGTTTTTAATAGTGTCAACATAAATTGGGTTTTTAATATTGTCAATGAGAATTGGGTTTTTAATATTGCTAATGTAAATTGGGCTTTTGATATATTGCCAATGAGAGTTTGGCTTTTGATATATTACCAATGAGAATTGGGTTTTTGATATTACCAATGAAAATTGGGCTTTTGATATATTACCAATGTGAATTGAGTTTTTGATATTGCCAATAAGAATTGAGCTTTTGATATATTGCCAATGTGAACTGGGTTTTTGATGGCTTTTGATATATTGCTAACGTGAACTAGGTTTATGATATTGCCAATGAGAATTGGGCTTCTAATATATCGCCAATGTGAATTGGGCTTTTGATAAATAAATTACCATGAGTTTAAACCATGAGCTTTGAATTTCATTGATAAAATAGCATTGCCATGGACTTGAATCATGTGCTTTTGAAATATTGCTAAGGGTTAGTAGTCTTGGGCTTTAAAAAGAATGGGGTGTGTGCATTGGGCTCATAGGGCCGGTTTTGAGCTTATCTAAATAATGATAATAAAATTAGATAAGATATCAGATTTTAGGCTTTTGTGATGGTTTATATCATGATCCAATTTAGATAATGAGATAGGAAATATTTGTGGGCCAATGGGATGAGAAATATTCATGGTGGCCTAGAATAATTTATGGGTGAAATTTTGGTATTTTTGGTGAATAAATAAATGTGATTAAATAGGCTTGAGACACGTGGTATGAGTGAAAAAATTATACCTCGACAATCATCATTAAAAAGGAAGTGCTTGACCAAACCCCCATTGGCTCCCCCTTTTCAATTGTTTCAGACTGTTGGGGAGCTCACCTAAGTGAAGGCTAGTAACTGGAGTTGGCTAATGAGAGCCAACTATGTTTAAAGGCAAAAATGGGTTAGGGTAGAAACTTTGGGCCACAGTTAGCCAAAGCATAAAAGCTCTTTTGGGGTGAAAATTTCAAGTACAAGACTTCCGCTATGAGCTTGAGGTAATACTAGCGTCCATTGTCCACTTGGTAGCACAATTGGGTTGGACTCATGCAAAAGGTTTGAAAGAAAACTGACTCATACCCTTTAAACCATACTTCCTCAATTTCCTCAATAAGTCACATGGGCTTGGGGCATACTTAAAGAATAAAATAAAAATGTTGTACGTGAATTGAGCTTAAGAAAAAATGTGTCATGAAAATAGGTATTAACACCAAGTAAAAAAAGAATAAAAAAAAAAAGAAGAAGAACAAGGTCTTCCTCCCGATCAATTCTTCCCCAAAGTTGAAGTTTTATATACTAAGTACACAATTTTCTAGAAAGATTGTCCTTACTTTCTATTGATATTTTGAATATATATATTTTGGGTGGGGGGTTAATAATTGAGCTATTGAGCACTAGCACAGTTATATTCGGTAAAAAATGAAATTCTTATATGGGTTTAAATTTAAATATGTATGTAGGCCAACTTCTATTTCAAGAGGCAAGAGTAGTTCTTCTTGTCAAACAAAATTGGGCTGCAATCACTTGACGCACATTTTATTGTTTTTGTATCAATGGATTTATTATTATTATTATTATTGTTTTTGTTTTTGTATCAAAGGATTGATTGCTCATGTATATGTCTAATTTGAAATTATTTAAACCTTTTTCTTTAAAATTTTTGCTTAGCTATCTTTATACCACATTAACCATATTTGGCAACGAAATCTAGAAAGGAATACATATTTCATCTCCAAATATCAACATTACATGACAAAATATAAAATTGGTCACCATATTAACTTTACTTTTGTTTAATTGAGTCTTCTAAATTTTAAATTTATTCAATTTAAGAATTTCTTCCAATTATATTAAAAAATTTCTGTAAAGTATGCAATTAACTAATGCAAAAAGATTTTTTGAAAACAAATTCTCACATAAAAAATATATAAAATATTTTTATTGATTTTATAGATTTTTTTTCTTGTGAGAAAATATTTTTTAAATGATAAAATTTTCACAAAATTAGACAGAATGCTTGAATTAATTAAATTTTAAATTTAAATAACTCAATTAAATGAAAGTAAAATTAGATACCTGTAATGAATTTTAAATAGTGGAATATACATTTTAACCACAAATTTATTATCAGTTTTTTGACTGTATAGGTATAGGGCCGAGAAAGAAGTAATTGGGGTGTATGGAGACGAAAAGTTTTCGTGGCCTAAAGCTTTAAAGGTTCAAACTTGAAAGAAAGGATGGACCGGGTTGGACTAGGCCCATCTCTCCTTTTCCATCCGAGTCAGTAGTCAGACACATCCCTTTCAAAAAAAAAAAAAAAGACACATCAGTACGGTACATGTACAAACTTGAAACTACAAAGTACAAACATCACACTCACACACACAATGGGAGTTCCTACTTCTAAAACACTCTATTCCGTCTGTATCTCTCAACTTTCCAAAACCTCATTGTCACTTTCTCTCTCTCTCCATTCTACATTTTACCTGTGTGTTTTGTTTGAACCACTGGCCAAGAAATGTGCCCCTTCTTTTTTTAGTTTTTGGGTCTTTAATTCTTGTTTTTATTTTTATTTTTATTTTTACGATCTGGGCATTTCTCATTTTTCACAGTGCTTGACTTGTGTGTGTTTGGTTGCTGAGAAACCCTGGGAAGAAAATAAAAGAATTTTTATTTTTATTTTTTAGTTTAATATATCTTGTTTTGATTCTTTTGAAATGAAACTATCATGCCAATCTGAAAACTACCATGTTGAACTTGGTTGAGTCATGAGTGTATGGTTTTAGTTTATTTGGGTTCTACTTCTAGCATAGATATGGTGGTTTTTTTTTTTTTTTTTTTTTTTTTTTTGAGAAACTAGCATAGATATGGTGGTTAAATTGGGATACTGAGACAGGTTTGTTTGTTTGTTTGTTTTAACAGAGATCCAGAAAGGGTTTGAAAGGGACTGAGCTAATATCCTATTTAATTTTTTACTTAGCAGTAAAAGAACAAGAATTAGAAATGTGGCAAAATGTTCAGCCTTGTAATTGGGTCGATGTGATTTTTCAGTTTTCTTTGAATTAGATGTCGTGTGGTTTAATTTATGCAAAATCTGGTTTGCATTTGCTGAAGCTTTTGCGGTTTACATCGTGCAGGCTGGCAGGGACGAGCCAGAAGTTTGACTCAGGGAAGACGGTTTTACTGTGCGGCGGTTTCAACCCTCTGAGTCTCTGACTCAGCTACTAATCAGCTTTTGAGATTTTTTGTGTTTTTGGCATGGGTTATAATAAAATTATTTTTGTTTAGAATATTTTAAAAGGCATGAGTGTTTAATCGGGATAAAATTGGTTAATTGAGTTTAATTTTTTTTTAAATTTTATTATTGGTAATTTTTGTTATTGAGTTTTTTTTTTTTGAACTTGTATGTTTTGTTTTAGATTTTAGATTTATAAATTTTTTTATGATCACTAAAATGAGGAAAATGCTAGAGTTACAATTTTTTTTATAAATTACTAATTTGATAAGTGGATACTAGTAAGTAAAAAATGATGTGAGTAATGGGCTTATATACAAACTAATAAGAATTTGCTACTAAAAATATTTGTAAAAATGTTGTAAAAAAGTTTTTGAGTATAGTATTACTCTTAAAAGAATCAATAATATTATTTAAGGAAAACATAATGTAATTTTATAGAATAAAATTGCTAAAATTAGTATACATATATAATAATATTTTTTTTTAAAAAAAATTGGGGTCCATTGCCCTGTAGTCCAATGATGGCTCTGTCCTGATCATACCATATGTTGTTGGATAGGTTATCACGGAATTTTTTTTCTAAATAACAATAAATATTAAAAAATTTAGTTAATTGTCAAGTTTCAAAACAATATTGAAAACTAGCATCTCGAGTGTCTAAAACTCGAGTTCCAAGATAAGACTCGAGTTTTTAAGTCTCGATTTGTAAGTGGCTTAGGGTAAAGTGGGAAAAAACCAAGCTGAAAATCGAGTTCTAGAGACTTGATTTCCAAAAATTGAATAAAAACGCCGCTATAGATCTATAAAACGTCACTATAGGGCTTAAAAACGCCACTATAGGACCCCCTAAACCTATACTTAAAAAGATTTTTTGCAGGAAAACGCCATTATAGGGATTTAAAACGTCACTGTAAGACTTTAAAAACGCCACTATAGGTGAAATTTTTTTTGATGAAACTCGAGTTTCAAAGACTCGAGATCTATGTGGCATTTTCACACTCGCCAAGCGAGTCTTTTGAACTCGAGTTCTAATAGGATCTCGAGTTTCTAAAACTCGAGATGCTATTTTCCTTTATTGTTTCAAACTTTGTCTAACTAACTATATACAATCCTTTTGCACTGCTATTTTGCACATTACCTCGGTTATCATGGAAGAAAACTTTAACTAATTATAGTGTTTGTTTGGCTAGCTTATTTTTTGCCAAATTATTTTACTATTTAACTTATTTTTGCTATTATTTATGGGTCTCATTACACTTTTTGTTACTATTTATGGGTCCCATTATACTATTTCAATTAACATTACCTTTATTTATAGTACTTTCAGTAAAAAGTTTTCAGTTTCAGTAAAATAAGCGGATTTCAAATAAACCCATTTCAAATAAACCAATAATATCTTTTATCTTGCTTTAATAAGGCTAGGAAGAATTATGTAATATTGTCCTCATCTAATGGCAAACTTGTGCTGTATCCCTAGTGTCCCCCAAGTCCCAATGCCCAATATAGAAGTTCGCACTAGCTTCTTCTTGAAGCTTTACCTCTTTTAACAAACTTATTTTTAGAGAGTTACAATGGGTGAGGGGGAATTTTCATTCTAAATATTTCCTTTGGAAACATGTGGAAGTGCCTATCAGATAAGTAACAAGGCTCTTGGTATTGTTGTTGTAATGTTTTGTTTTGGTTAGAGATTGTTTTAACATAAGACATAAGAGGAGAGAAACTTGTTAAGAGCCTTGTAACTCAATTGGTTGACATCTCTTGATATTTTTAATAAAGACATTCAGAGTTCAAATTCCTCTCATCCAAATATTGAATTAAAAAAATAAAATAAAAAAGGAGAGAAACCTAAAAACCATAAGCTAGCACTCTGTCTAGATCTTTTGCTTTGTCAACCCCCCCCCCCCCAAACAAACACGCACACACAAAAAAACCGCCTTAGCTTCAATTTTGATTTTAGAGGATAAAAACAGTGAGGTGTATTCTGCTAATCTAAACTCACATTTATATGTATGTGTATATATACAAATATTGTGTAGGAAATTTAGTTAGTAAATATCTTCACCGAAACTGGCATTGCAGGTAGAAACTAATTTGACAAGTTCAACTATTACCTTCTTCAATCTAGTAAGTGTTGTACTTTACTAAGGTTTGTCAATTTTTTTGGTCAAGTGTAATAATATAATTACAAATACTTTGTGATATATGTATGGTATGATGAACATGGGTTGAGAATTGCTTGTGGTGTGGTTTGAATTGGAGCAAGTGGGTGGCTTGCATGTAGTATCAAAGTGGTTTATTATAGCATTGGGAGTGTTTTTTGATCGTTCATTGCTTGCTGTGTAGGCTGTGTTATATCATATTTGTATGTTATGTTATATCGTAATAATGAATCTTTTTATTTGATTTGAGATATGATTGTGGGATTGTTTGAATTGGAGCAAGTGGTTGATGTTTATGTTGTGTTATATCATATTTGTATGTTGTGTTATATCATAATAATGAATCTTGTTTATTTGTTTAGACCCCTTAAAAATAGATTATTTAACCTACTGAATTAGTCAAGTAGTTACTTAGGTTAATAATGAGATCTAGATTAAACAGTAATAAATCATATCATGCAGTGCGGAAAAATAAATAAGACAACGATATAATTACCTCGGAAAACCAATGAAACCAACCGTTTCAAGGTAAAAACCTGGAGAGGATTTGACCTAACTATTCTCAAGGTAAACAAATTCTATGATAAAATGGAAGATTACAATAGATTTAACCCTAAATCTAAAACTACCTCAAGTAGAACTTACTAACACGACCATGTGCAACTCCAACTCTAACGACTCTTCTATTTTGGATTTGCTGAACACTCCTTGTTTTGACTTTGAGCTCCCACTCAAAGGTTTCAGATCACCGTCAATAGTTGATATTTTGCAGCAACTTGGTTCCACCAATTCTTGATTGTAGATCTCTTGATTCAGCAGATGCTTGTTGAGTTAGAAGATACAGAACCTCTCAGATCTCACAAGAGTAACTCACAAGACTTCCAAGAACCTCTAAAATGTAGTTAGGGTTATCATTTTATACCAAGAAGTGTTTCACTTAAAACCCTAAATGTTTTTGTAGTGTTTGGACTGAAATAGAATTCTGTAGAAAAAATCCTGACTATGATTTTTGATCAGTCGAAACTTAATTTTGATCAATTGAACCTCACAGAAATTAACTTCTCCTTTCTGTAGCTTATAAGTTCTTGAATCCTGATTTGTACTATCATGAGCAATGTCTAATACATAATCTAGACATGTTTTGATCTCGGTTTGCCAACATACATAAAAATAAAAATCTAAATATTTAACCCTAAATATTTAGAACCTAACAAATCTTTGTGTTTGATTTGAGATATGCTTTTGGTGGTTGTTTGAATTGGAGCAAGTGGTTGGGTTGCATGGAGTATAAGATGGTCTTTTACAATATTTGGAGAGTTGTTTATTTATTTATTTTTAATTCCTTAATTTACATGATGTAATACATCATAACACTTAACAGGAAAGATTCATATGGTTTTGAAGTTAAAAGAAAGTAATAATGAAAATTGCAATGCTAGTTTTAACTAAGTTTCATTATTACAATTGCATGTTGTAAATTAAGGCAAAAATACAAATTACACCCTTTAAGTTTGATCAATTGTCATTTTGGTCATGTAAGTTTTATTTTTGTCATTTTTGTCCAATAAATTAACATTTGTTGTTTCCATGAGCCCTTTCTACATTTCGTTAAAAGAGTTGCCGTTAAGGAGGACTAACGGTGACAGTAAGACTTATACAACCAAAATGACATGCCATTATCTTGACAACTTGACCTTTATCTTACATGTGTGATCAAACATGGATAAGAGTTGGATGTCACTAGGCAAGACACCTTATGATAGGCTAAGTCAACAATATATTGATGGGGGTGATGCCGTTTCTTCATTTTGCAATGGCAATATTTGGTGCTGAACTGACAAACTCCTCTTATTGTGCATATTCATTTGCTTCTACGTGGGATTATGCAATCACTATAAGTGGTACGAGCATGGAGAGCCTTGTGTATTGGACAATACTCATGATCATGAAATGTCAAACACTGATCGTTTGGGTGGTATTGATGCCTTGGTGGAAGGTAGATAATTGAGAGGCAAATCGATTGATATGGCACAAGATGAGGAAGTGCATAATTTTGACAAATGGTTGGATGATGTTAAGCCTAGGGTCTTTCCTTTTAAGAAAAAAGAAGAAGCATATAAAACACCCCTAAGAGCATTCTAATTCAAATGTTGTTTTTTATTTTTTATCATGTTGTTCTTTTTTGGGGTTTGTTATTGATTACTAATTCTTGCTTATTTTCTTCTTTTAAAAAAAAAAAAAAAAAATCTTGCTTATTTCCTCTTTTAGGACTATACAATTTATTTGCATAAGTAGCTTAAGCTACCTAGATTTTAAGAACCGTAAGGACAACATTCATTAGTTTTTCTTTTCTCCTCTTTTTTTTTTTTTTAATATTTTTTTATATTTTAATTTTCCCATTCAAACCTCTGGGAAAATTTTCTGTCTAATACCATCCACAATTGGTATGTAAGTTTTTTAGATCTAGCATTTTGGCATTTCCTTAACTGTTCCTAAGGATTTCTTTAATAAAGTCATCTGATTTGTAAGTATGGTGGTAGTAGAGTACAAAACTACTTTTGAGATTACATCCATGGATTTCTCCTTTGGGCTTCAATGGTGTTCTTGATGCCTGTTGGAACATTTTATGGTCATAATGTCAAATAGAGTGGAATATGAAGGAGGCTCAAACCTCGTGATGGCGGCTTACACTAAGGCTGAAGATGGTGTTCTTGTGGAGCTCATGAACAATGAAGCTGGCAGTAGTGACTCCAATGGATTTTTTTTAGGGGATTAGTAAAAAATTTAAAACAAAAGAGAACTTGAATATATTGACATCACAATAAATAAATAAACCCACAAATACATAAAGTTTTATAATTGCTAGCATATAAACTCAGGAGTTTTTATTTATTATTTATTTACTAGCATATAACCCATGCAAATGCATGGATACATTTAAAATTAAACACAATTTTTATTATAAGATTATAAATAATTATTCAAATTATTAAAAAAAAATAGTGTGGTGTGTCCGAGGACTGAGAAGGACGAGGAGCGGGATGTTCCTCACCAAACCATTTGTAAAGTGCCTCAGATCCGAGAAGGTGGCCAACCCGAGTAGAGGATGGGAAAGAGGCATGGTGCCTTATGAGTGCCCAATAAGGAGAGGTAACACTCTGAGGGAGAAGCAGTGGGGTGTAGGTTAGCTACCTGAAAGGATATACCTAACACCCCCGTATTAAATACTCTGTAGCAAACTTATCCACTGCATTAATGAAGAGGTGACCCCTGAGCAGTATTTTCACAGCTAGCAACTCTTTCTACCACTTTCAACAAAGCTTTGATGGGACAAGTACTAGAGGGAGAGTTTTGGGATGTACACATGGAAGGTCATGATGCAAAGAAATAGGATATATAAGAAGAAAGAAGTTCTGAGATGATGGGACTTTTTTGGGGAAAAAAGTAAAAAGGAGAAAGAACATTGTATAAACTGAAATAACCTTAGAAAGACTTATATAAGAGCACATCCTCGGGAAGGACCAAGGAGATCTTTTTTACTTTTTTTACTCTTTTTTCCTTGACTGTGACCTGCATCATTAGCTAGAAACTTGATATACAATTGTATTGTGATTGCCTTCCCATCTCTACACTAAAATAACTCTATTGTTCAGCTTGGGTTGAAGTGCAAGGCACCATTATTCTAAGTGGGTTTGGGCTTCCAAATCTAGATCTTACAAATAGCATTTAACACATGCATACAAATAAATTAAACACAATTTTTATTATAAAAATATAAATAATTATTCAAATTATTTTTTTTAAAAGTAAACGTAATTAGTCACATATTAAAACTCTTATCTAAATTTAATACTACTTATGATCTTTTTTTTTTCCCTAATTTTTAATAAAATAGAACGTGTGGTGATCTTTATTGTGTGGTGATTTTTATTGAGTATATGTGATTGGTTTTGTTTTTTTTTTTTTTTGAATTTTGTAGTTCATTAATATTAGATTCTTAATATTTTGCAATCATTAACTCACTTAGCACAAAGATTAAAAACTTAGGTAGACATATGGCACAAACTTAAGTAGATAATTATGATGTAGTCTTCACATAAATTTAGACACATGACGCAAAATTGGATTCTAATTTCAAATTTTAATTAAATTTTCTCTGAGTTTTACCTATTAATATATATATATATATATATATATATATATCCTTTTATTTACCATGAGTAATAGAGTTTTACGTAGACCAAACTGTTGATAATAAAGTTTAATATGAGGTAATTTACTTAAATAATTAATGAAAGTGTAGACACTTATTGCAAAGAAAGATAGTCACTGCGAGCAACTAGCACTTCTAAGACCAACCTTTTATTATAATTATATTGTATATATAACATTTCTACCTTATAATTAATAGGTTGAAACTCTTACTTACATTTAAGTACGAAAACATTGAACAATAGATGGATGATTTTATCTAGGTAAGTGAGATGCTCATCTCAGTTTTTACGATGAGTATTATATGAATGGGTCACTTGGAATTAAGAAAATTAAAATTAACACTTGACACTTGACACAAAATTAAAATTAACACTATTTATGTAAACTCATTATGTCACGACCCAAATCCATGGATCATGAATTTAGATATATGACTAACTTGCTAATCTTGCATAACTCAATAAACATAATTAATTCCAAACTAAATAAAACTCCAAATAAATAATGCTCTTAATAAACCTCTTACAATATCTAAAATCCAAAATTTAGAAATAATCTCCAAATACTGTAAAATCTTAAGCGAAATAAAAATAATTAAAAGTCCTATAAGGCTTCAAGCATTATTGAAGTCGCCTAAAAACTTCCACGCTCTACCTTGCACCTTACAAAGTGATCCAAAAGTTCTGCTTCCCAACTAAACTTTAATCTGAAAATTATAATTGATGGGGGTAATCCACACATTTAGTAAGCAATTATACACAATACACAACATAATAGAGTCAAGCAAAGCACAAGTATTTTTTATTTCACAAATTCACTCGTAATACATATAAAATCGAATCTTAAAATCATTTGAAAACACATACAGATAATTGATCAGAGCACAGTGTCACATATACACATATCACATATTCTCACATACAATCCTGTGAGTGGAGACCAACATTTAACTCCTGTTGGTGAGGGTTCAGTACTTAATCTCACATACAACCCTGTGAGTGGGCTTACATATATATTTGATCAATTTATTAAAAAAAACATTTAGTGAGTCACATATCACAAAAGCAAAGTTTATACAAAAGTAGAATAATTCACTTAATGGTAACAATCACTCCAAATATAGAGGCATATTGAAGATCAAAATATCAAATTGAAACATAAATCAAAGGATGCTTGACTCTCTTGGGGAATGAATAGGAACTAAGGAGTTTATACAAGTATTTTACGATTATTGAGTAAATCTGAAAATTCAATTTGCTAAAAGAAATGTTTTAAATACCATTTGGAAAATAGGAATATAACTATGAAATCACTTGGTTTTAAACAAATTTAAAGAACAAGAACCTTTTTAGAAAACTTACGTTGAAACTCAATTCTTTTATGAAAATAGTTTATTTTAGAAATCATCTTTTAAATGAGATTCAAACGTTCAACACGTTATTTAAAATTCGAAATTTCTCTTTAAAACATTATTTAAAAGTCAAAGTTTCTCTTTCAATGTTTCTCAAAAAAAAAAAAAAAAGTGTTTCTCTTTCAATGATGTAAAAATGTTTTTGATAAACTTTAGAAAATGTAAGCTTAAAACTTCTAAGAGCCTAAAGAAAAAAACTTATGCATATTATGCATAATTACTTACCTCCACTTTAGTCTTCTGTAAGCTCTAAACAAAAAAAATACTTTAATCAATAAGCATGAAATTTTACAATCATAAACTATTTTCTAAAAATACTAAAATCCTCCACAACCTTCTCTTTTTCCTAGAATCATAATATAGTTAGAACCATGGTTGTCAAAATCCCGATCTGGATCATACAATCCTACAATATTACAATCCCACCTGCCCAAAATGATTTGGATCTTTCAAGGATCTTTGCTATCGTTCAGGATTGGTAGGATCGTACGATTCTGACGATCCTAAACAACTTTGGTTTCTTGTAATCATCTTTAACTTGACAGAAGGCTTAGTTGGACCCAAATGAAAAATAAAATCCCAATGGACCAAGTGTTTCCACTCTAATGTAGAGAGAGTGTCAGTTGGACCCAAATAAAAAATATCCCAATAGAGTGTCATGTTTTGAGATTTTTGGCTTCTTTAAATGATGCTTACAAATGGATGTAGTGATGTATGGTAATTATATCAATGAATGTCTAATTTATGTGATTATTTAACATACCAATGTATATTTTTTGTTTTTTTCTCAAATAATGTAGGATCTTACAATTCACGATCCGATCTTACAATCCACAATTCCACCTACCTCCCACGATCTTACGTAGGATCCCGATTTTGACAACCTTAGTTAGAACTATTTATATGTAGAAACATCAAATCCAAATATACTATATGTAATAGTTATTCTAAAGTAACTGACCATATATCAAATATCAAATTAAACCAACTACAAGACTTCATGTTATTATTATTGAACGCCACCTTGTGAAGGTTCTCTTTAGGTTCTCTATATACTATTTTCGTGTTTGTGTGTTCTAATAAGTATTAATATTTCCTAATATATATATATATATATACATATATGGATGTTTATCCCACATTGGTTGTGTGTGTTAGAGTTTCAGTTCTTATAACCCCAAGCTACTACTATAAAGGTTAGACTCTTTTGTAGTGGTACTCTAGTTATGTAATATATTATAAACCTGTTTAAAAAACTCTATATACTACTTTCATATTTGTGTGTTCTAATAAGTATTACTGTTTCCTTAAAAGAAAAAAATGGGATGTTTATCCCACATTAGTTGTGTGTGTTAGAGTTTCAATCTTTATAACCCCAGACTACTACTACAAAAGTTAGGCCCTTTTGTATTGTAGTGGTACTTTGGTTATGTAATATATTATAAGCCTGTTTAAAAAACTCTATATACTACTTTCGTGTTTATGTGTTCTAATAAGTATTATTGTTTCCTCAAAAAAAAAAAAAAAATATGTATAGGAATGTTTATCCCACATTGGTTGTGTGTGTTAGAGTTTCAGTTCTTATAACCACAGGCTACCACTACAAAGGTTGGGCCTTTTGTAGTGATACTCTGGTTATATAATATATTATAAGCCTTTTTAAAAAACTCTATATACTACTTTCGTGTTTATGTGTTCTAATAAGTATTACTGTTTACTCAAAAAAAAAAAGGGGGGGGATGTTTATCTCATATTGGTTGTGTGTGTGTTTTTTTTTTTGAGAAAAGAAAGTTTGGTTGTGTGTGTTAGAGTTTCAGTCCTTATAATCCCAGGCTACTACAACAAAAGTTAGACCCTTTTGTTTTGTAGTGATACTCTAGATATGTAATATATTATAAGCATGTTTAAAAAACTCTTTATACTACTTTCGTATTTGTGTGTTCTAATAAGTATTATTGTTTCCTCAAAAAAAAAAAAAAATATATATATATATATATATAGAGATGTTTATCCCACATTAGTTGTGTGTGTTCGAGTTTCAATCCTTATAATCCTAGGTTACTACTATAAAGGTTAGGTCATTTTGTAGTGGTACTTTGGTTATGTAATATATTATAAGCCTGTTTAAAAAATTCTATATACTACTTTCGTGTTTGTGTGTTCTAATAAGTATTACTGTTTTCTCAAAAAAAAAAAAAGAAAAAAAAAAGAAGTCTAGTCTAGTCCTTCAAACCAAAATCTTTCATGCTCCAAAATCTAATAACCAAATCAAAACATAGCAACGATACACTTAAACGGAAATTCTATTAATCTTTAATGCAATTACATGCCAATATTTATATGACAATAGTTCTAATAAAATAATAGATCCGCCATTGTCAAAACTAGGGAGTGATTAACACTAGCTACAGCCTATAGACAATGCCTCCAACCGTCCTTGCACTTTTCTTTTTCTTTTTCTTCTTCGGCTTTTGGTTAATGCATATAATGAAGACACCCTAGAGCCTTCCAAGATTTTATAGCTTCTAATTAACCTCAATTTAAGGTGTTATTAACAATTGACCTGTTTAGATAAGTTGGAACTCCGAAGGATTCCAATAACTCTTAGACTTCTTATTCAAATAGGTTTTTATTCTCTTATCTTTTTCCTTAAATGATAAGGAGACTAAAAGTTTTAATTCCCTTATCTTTTTGTAACTGAAACAAAAATAAATGAGGACTACACGTTTCCTAATTGTGCAGGTTATTGTTTCATCTCTTACTTTGGGTAGAATTCTTTGTTTGGCCACAAAATTACATCTTATATGTAGCATATCCAAAAACTAACTATAAAAATAATCCTATCATGACACTACGTGCTTATTCAAATCACCTCTCAAAGCTAAATAATAATTAATAGTAATGATGCTTGAAATCGTCAGTATATTATTCGTCCAACGGAGCCAACGTCTTCTTTAGATGCTTGCAAAATAAAAGAGAGATTTTGGTGGAGAAAACACCAGTGGAGTGTTTTCTTAAAACCCTCTGATGATAAAGTCAGAATTATAACTTTAACTAGTAATGGATAATCAAAGCTTTTTATGGGTTTCTAGAATGTTTTGTGTGTGTAACTTTCCTTCATTTGTTTGATTCCTTTTATAGGAGCTGGACCTTGTAACCTGCCTTTATTATGCCATAAATCAAGCTTTATTGCCTTTGTAACGTATTAGGAAATTAAGTTGACCATCTTTAATGATCAACGGTTACAGAACCTGTTGAAGGTTTTGTTAGTTACTGATGTACATAAATTAGCATTAATGTCCATTTATTATTGTACGGCATACAGTCAGAAGCCTCCTTCATCGAGCCCCAGTTAGGTAAGGCCCATGAACAATATCACTCTTGGGCTTATCCCCTCATGTTCGGCCCATGAGTGGCCCAAGAACCTTAGCCCGTTGATCGATATCTTGGTATCTAAATACACCTCAATTATCCCATGGTTGGCTAGGGCACCAACAATGTTTGGTTAATCCTCGGCTGACTATAAGTGCCCTGGGAGATTGTGTTGCCGACCAAGTTTTGGTGGCTAGCACCAGTTCCAACGTGATAACTCTCATTCCCAATGAAATTTATTGTTGGTCAGGAATAATTAACTTGGGCCCCACCCACACGAGTGGAATTAGACAGTAATCATAGTTCCACCACTAGCCTTAAGCTATAAATAGCAGAAGGAACAATGAGATAGGGGTTAGAAATTTGTATGTAAGATTGAGAGTGCAACCGAGCACGCCTCAAAGAGTGTTCCTGTGTGTATTCTATTCCTGAGCTCGCTCAGGGACTACCCTTAGTAGGACACCCAATACCCACTATACAAATGAATTGTGAGCCCAAACTTTAGACCCAGTAGAATTAAGGGCTTTGGGTACGCACAATTATCATTTGGACGAAACATTTTCTGACTCATCAAATAGTGATGATAAAATCAAGATATTGCACATTATTACTTATTTTATTATTCAATTTTAATTATATTGTTAAAATATTACTTTTAATTTATATATAATTCTTGATTAAGTGGAACATTATACCAATACATTACTAGTTTAATTATCACCAAAGAAAACCTTCAAAAACAGTTTCAATCCAAAACACACCTACTTTTTATGTTTTCTATATTTTCTTTTTTAATAGATATTGAGGAGGTAAATAGGTGATCCCTGTTTGAAATGAAACATGCAGTAATAGTAGGCATTCAACCCAGTCTACCTGATGGCTGATCGCACTCGCTTTTGAAGTCATCGGCTGTTTATTGTGTTTTTGTTTTGTTTTGTTTTGAAACCATTTGTTTTTGGAATAATTCATTAATTAAGGGTCATGCTAACGAGTGCATTTAGGGTAATTGTTAACAATCCATTTGAAGAAAGTTCTGACACTACTTTTATGGGAAATGAAAAAAACTGTCAAAACATTACTTTTTTTTTTTCCCATAAAATCTTTCTTTAACGTAAAAACTTTTTTTTCCCATTAATAATTACTTCCTGGGCCTTGAAGTCACTGTGTTTAATGAGATTTGGCTTTCCGTTTTGTATTTTGTAAATTTAGGTATGACTTAGAGCATTCTCATTAAAGGTACTAAAAATGCTAAATGCTATTTTTTATCATTTTTAACACCTCAAATCACAAAAACACACCTACAATAAAGATGCTAAATGCTAAGAATTTTAGCATTAAGCTACAGTGAGCTGTTATTGATAACAGCTTACTGTAGCTAGATTGTAAATAAATAAATAAATAAATGATTATATTCTCACTAACTCTCACTTCTCACTTCTCTCTTCTCTCTTCTCTCTCCCGATGGTTGTGGTCCAGCGATGGTCATGGGTCGTGGTCTAATGGTCCGATGGTTGTGGTCCGATGGGGTGATTTGATTTTGTGGGTCTGGGTTCCGTGGTTTGATTTCATGGGTCTGGGTTCTATGTTTTGATTTCAGCAGGGTGATTTGATTTTGTGACTTGGTGGGTTCGTGGGTCTCTGACTGGTGTGGGCATTGGCGTTGAAGGGAGATCGGTGTAGGTCATCGGCTAGGATTTCGGTGTGGGTCATCGAGTTGATTGGCGTGGGTCTCTAATCGGCATGGGTCTCTAATCATCGTGGTGGTCATTGGAATTGTGGTGGCTGGTGGCTGGCCAAGAGGGAGAGAGGATGAAAAAAATAAAAACAAAAAAGGAATAAAAAATAATAAAGAAATAATATTTAAATGAATTTGTAAAAAAAAATTGAAGTTTTGATGTTGAGTGTATTATAAAGTGAGATGTTAAATGTTATAAAGTGACTTTTTAAGATGCTAAATGTTAAAATTTTTAAAACCCTTGATGTGAATGCTCTTAGGAGTACAACGTTTGACCCTCGACATGAACAACAAGACAAGGGAACAAATTTTGATTTGACAATTTTTATCTAAAACTTTTGACAACCGTTGCGTATTGTTAGTGACATGTAAAAAAAAAATGATATAGATGGTTAACCAAAATGAGAGCTAGTAAAAATTTGTCAACTTAACTATTTCTGTTGTGCTTCTCAAAAAAAAAAAAAAACTATTTATGTTGTGAAATTTTGTGTTTCTAGCATTACTCTTTTGTAAGGTTGTAAATGAATTAAACTGTTTATGAAGAGCTTGAGAAAAAAAACTTGTTTATATTTATTTGTTTAGTAAACAAACCAAGTTTATTTAGGCTTGATTATTAAACCAGTCAAGCTCAAACATAATAATATGTTTGTGAATAAACTTGTGAACATGATGGCTCGAATTAACCATATATAATACTATATATTTATATGTATACTTGTCTAAAAATATATTTATATAGACTTGAAATTAGGTGGTATATAAATTTGTAAATTGGTTCATATGATATAAAATTATTATTTGTAGTTTATCCATAACATAAACAATCCAATTGTAGTAAAATTTATAGATTTGTCAAGAATTAAAATATTTTAGTCATGATTTTACTATATACAGGACAACAATATGTTAATTAAGTAGCTCATAAACAAGTTAGAGCTCGCTTGACAAGTAAATGAAACAAGTTTGAACATGTAATTTTGTTTAGTGGTGTACTCAAGTTCAACTTGTGTTTGAAATCAAATTAGATGAACAAGTCTAAACTTTAAATACTCAGTTCAACTCGACTCGTTTACCGCCTACTCTTTTGATTTTGGTTATGTTTAATTTCCTGCTTCCTGAAAGCCATAAAAAACAATTGACTCGGAAAGTTAGATGTGGGGTTTGTTTGGATACCGCTTATTGTTGAAAACTGAAAACACTATAACAAAATAATTTTTAAATGTGTGAATAATGCTATAAGACCTAGTTTTAAAGAAAAAGTTGCCGAAATTCGTACTTGCGGATCCCGTAAACAGTGCACAGGATCCACAGAAATGAAACGTAAACATTGGACGCTAGGCCTAAAACGCTATACAAACTCAGTCGTGGTCTAATCTAATCTTCTAAGGTCCCAATAGTACCGGAAATTCTATTCATTATGTGGAGAGGAGCAATTTTTTTTAGTAGAATCATAATCAATTGGGTCCCTGATTCCGTTGCATAGGCCTCTAAGGAAATCTATTAATATCTTTAGTTTACTCGAATCTCAAGGTGGAAAAACGATAAGCTAAAGCTCAAAATTAGTAGGTTTCTTCATGACTAATACAACAGAGTAGTGTCCAAACAAAAACTGACGACATTTTTAATTGATGCTTAATATTCCTACAAAGAAGGATTTCTGTTTTAAAAAAAATATTTTTTTTAAATTTTCGACACAGTATAATAGTCAAATAACGGGAAGCCTTTGAGAAAATTAATTAAAAACCCGCCATGCACGTGGAATGAAAATCAAATACTTCCCAATACTTGGGTATAATAATAACTAGTCGAAACCCCGTGTTATGCACGGGAACGCTACTTTGTTTGTGTGATAGCTTAAAATAATCTATATAAATTTTAAAATTGATTATGAAACTAATACTATTTCCTGATTTCTCCTATTCATTCAATTTTTAATTACGATTTTGATAAAAAAGGTCATGGTTTGAACAGTTGCAATTCTTGTGAAAAATTCTACCAATTATTTCAGATAATTAAAATCTTCGAAATGCCAAAAAATATTTAAAGAATAAGACGATTCACTGCTAGAAAATTTTGAAAAAAAAAAAAAAAAAATATATATATATATATATATATATTTATAACTACACAATAGAGAAATACAAAAGAAAAATAGGTTATCTTTAAAAGAATATATAATTCATGGTATAACCGTTGAAATCTGCTAAACATGTTTAGATATTGCAATAACTAATGCAAAAATGTAGATATTAAAACTTTCAAAATGCCAACAAATAAAATTAAAGAATCAAATGATTCAGAGCATATAAATTATTGAAACAATACAAATACGTATATATATATATATATATTAGATAGAAAATTATATTATTTAAAAAAATTAAATGATAGAATTAGAGTCCCAAATAAATTTATGAGTTTTTTTATTTTATTTTATTTTAATAATCATCTTTGTGGCATATGGTGATATATATTTAATTTTTTGTTGTTATCTAATATATATAATAGCAAAAAATAAATTAACGCATAATCAAAAGATTTTGAAATAAACAAATTATATTCTATAACGTAGGGTTCAAGAAGTTTGGTTGTAGGGTTTCTAAAAAATTAGTTAACTTTGCTTTTGGGTTTATTGCAATAAAGCAGATACTTATCCTTTTATAGCATTTTTTTTTTTTTTTAAAAGAAAAAATATTTAGATTAAACTTAGCTTAAAATATCAGATTTTATCCAAAAAAAGAAAAATAAAAAAAGAAGATAAGTATTGGGTTTTGGGGAGAAAAATAGTGTTTTTAATTTTAAATATTGTGTTATGCTGACGTGGAAAATTGTGGTGCCAACAAAGGCTTCGGTTTTATATATATATATATATATATATATATATACTAGTCGCTAACTTGCACTATGCACAAAAACCTACTTATTTGTGAGATAAACTAAAATAATTTTATAAAATCTTAAATTGATTAAGAAACTACACCATTGCATGATTTGCTCTTGTATGACTTCCATTCAGTGGCTGCTCCAGGATTATTTTCTAGAGGTTTCAATAAGAAATATAAATTATACAAAATTTTAAACAAAAGATAAATTAAATATATCGGCATCACAAAAAAAAAAAAAATTTTAATACGTCAAGTTTTACAATTGCCTTTTACGATGTTTCGTATTTTGAAATTATTGCATGATATCTTCATTATCAATCCTACTAGCTACATATGCTTCAATGTACATAGTCAAGCAATCATTCATGCACTAATTTCTCATTTGATTCATTGATTGATTTATTTAAAATTTCTTAAGATCTAAATGAGCTTTTCCTAAGGTTTAAGATTAGCAAATTCTACTTTTGTTGTTAGGCTAATTAAAATTTTTTCCTAGATTTTAGATCAAATTGATTTGTTATTGAGATTTTTCTTTGTGTTTAAAAAGGTCAAGATATTGTTAAGATGATTATATTTAAGTTTGTTTCAGTTGGGCATAAGGTTAGGGTGTTCAAAATTTTATTTTAAGTGTCAATACAGGAAAAATAAAATAAAAAATATTATAATAATTTTTATTTTTGGTTCAATTCAGGGGGTTCATTTGAACCCCTTGGGCTCCAAGTAGAGCTGCCCCTACTTCAATTTGTGTTACAATTTTTTGTAAGCTATTGCTCTAAAAAATTCAGATATTAAAACTTCTGAAAGACCAAAAATATTAAAGAATCAGATGATTCACTGTTTAGAAATTATTGAAACAAAAAAATATATATGACTAAATAATAGAAAAATATAAGAGAAAGATGAGTTATGTAGGGTCCAGTTTTTAGGGCCCAGGCCCAGCAAGTTGGTGATTCTGGCCTAAAGAACCCTAGACAATGAATTTGTAGAGAGCGGGTTACAGAAACAGAACTAGGACCCAACGAAGTGAAGGTTAGTTAATTTTATGCCATGCAGCGGTTGAACGTAAGAATATTTCCTTTATATCCACTGGATGTTTGGTCTGAGGAGATGAGTGGGTGCACCTATGTTCCTGATTCAAGGCTATAGTCTTTCTTTCTTTCTTTCTTATGGCTTTTTTCCGATCCCTTCTTCATGGGGATGCCCTTCTCTTATATAGTCTCCTTAAAGTGATAAGAGCCCTACACTTGTTGATTATCTGGACCTTCACTTGAGTACCTGTCCCATCGGACATCTACCCTACCTTTCTGTGAGTTGCAGTGGCCAAGGTAACACTGTTCGTCTGTCCTCTCCACATTAATACGGCCAAAAAAGTAGCTTCCTTGCATTTAATGCGGCAGTTGTGGTGTCCTTCTGGACGTCCTATATTCTCTTCCTTCTCTTGGCTTTGTGAGGATCATCCTTACTACCAATATTCGTTGGGAGTGACTTCTCATTGGGGATAGGGTGCACGTTGGGCCCATATTAGGTACATCCGAGGAGACATTCCTCCTCGGACGTCTTTTTAAATAAGCTTGGGCTTATTAGAGTTGGGCTAGAATTCTTTTTAGTGCCCCATTTTCTCCTCGGTCGTGGCTGGACTCTGTATGGGGAACAAGGCCCATTGTTCGACTTGGGGGTTTTACCTTTACAAGTAATATTCATAAGAATAATTCATGGCTATAACTATTAAAAGGAATTAAAAGATTCAAAGCCTACAAATTATAGATAATATATATATATATATGTGTGTGTGTGTGTGTGTGTGTGTGAGACTACACAACAGAGAAATATAAGAGAAAGATGTGTTACCATCAAAAGAATAATTCAAATTTAAAACTTTTGAAAGGCCAAAAGATATTAAAGAATTATAAGGTTTACTTCCTATAAATTTTTGAAATAAAACAAAATGTATATGATTACACAATAGAGAAATATAAAAGAAAAATTGATTATGTTCAAAAGAATAATACATGGTATAGTCATTGAAATCTATTAAACATGTTCAAATATTGCAAAAACTAACACAAATTCAAATGTTAAAACTTTCAAAATGCCAAAAAAGATATATAATTAAAGAATAAGTTATTGAAACAATTCAAAAAATATATGACCATTCAAAAGAGAAATATAAGAAAAATGAAAAAGTACACGAACCCATAAAGTAATAAGTTCATGTACGAAAATCACTTTTTAAAAAATACATGAAAGACCATAAAATAATTTTTTTTAACAAAGTAAAAGAGAAGAAAATAACATAAGAATAGCTCATACCTCAACTTGGCTTTAAAAAAAATATATTGGGGTTTGCACTGCTTTTATAGTGTTCATGATTAATCTCGCAAATTTGAAAATAAATTATCAACATTTAAGTTTGAGTTTAAGTTGGACTTGAGACAGAGTTTCACTTCTTATTTAGTTTGGACTTTGGCTGTTGATGTCAAAGATTAGTCCTCCTCGGGTTGAAGTTGATATCGTTAATTAAAAAAAGTTAAATAATTTTGTTTTATAACAATGATAATGATGTAACAAGTTCTAGAAATGTCAATAAAAAGTCAAAAACTTCGGTTATATATATATATATATATATATATAGAGAGAGAGAGAGGGAGAGAAGAGAGAGAGAGAAGAGAGAGAGAGAGAGAGAGAGAGAGAGATGTCTGCTCTACAACATTTTTACAAACAATCACAGGTGATAGTTTTATTGGTTCAATTTGAAACTAACACTAAGATTACTTTTTTTGCCTTACAATAACAACCAGTAACAACCTGCCCTTAAAATTTTTGTTGTAAAAATTTATTGTAGAATAGTCATTTTGTATATATAACACAGCTAAAAAAAAAAAAAAGAGAAAACTTGGGCATAGTAATAAATTAAACTTATTGTTGCTGAAACTGAAAACTGAAAATACTGTAGCAAAATAATTTTTAAATATGTGAATATTATTGTAGGACCTGTGAACAGTGCATGAACAATGCGTAAACAATACATGAACAGTTTTTTTTTTCTCTGCATGTGATTTTACTATCCACGTACAAGGAAAAAAAAAATTAAAAAAGTAAAACGTGTACGTTACTTTCAGTTGAATTCAAACGAGTACTAAGATAGTTCCAATTTCCATGGGCTCACAACAAACTATTATTTCTGCTTTTTATTAAAGAATACCCTGCTCAGTGCAAATTAAATAGTGACACTGACATCCACCAAATTTTTTAGGGTTTATCGAAATGGGTGAAGCCAGGCCTAAAAAAAAAAAAAACGTGGTGGGTATCACCCATAACTATTAAGTTTAATAATCACGTGCAACGTGAGCAGGTGCTCATAGCAGTAAGAGTTTCTTTAACTTGGAATTTTAGTTGTGATTCTTTGAAAATGAAAAAGAAACCCACGTGATGAGTTTGTGGCTCAACCTAACTACAAGAAGTTTGGAATGGGATTTGGTCGGTTGGTCCTCCCAACAAGATATATACATATATATATATATATATATATATTATAAGAATTATAGCAAATTACATTACCTTGAATTGGATCCGTTTAAGAAGCTCCACACACTATAGAGTTTTTTTTTTTTTTTTTTTTTTTTAAATATAATTATAGTGAGACATACATTTTTCTGATAAGTAATAATAATAAAATAAAATAAATTTAAAAAAGAAGAAGAAGGAGGAAGAGGAGGTTGTTCCATAAACTAAACAAACTCAGTAAGGTTTTTTTCTTAAAAATATTGTTTTTGTTCCTGAACTTTACTAGAGGTTTTGTTTTTATCTTAGAACTTTAAAAAAATTCGTTTTTTATTTTTATTTTTATTTTCAATCATTCTTTCTTTCTTTCTCTTTTTATCTTTCTAACCATCCCTGTTAGTTTTAATCCTATTGTGACCTAACGGAAAACTAAGATGATCTGAGTTGAACAAACCTTTAGAAATATGAAATTAACCTCAATGAACAAAAAATCCCAAATCAACGGGTGAAATCACAATCGTCAATGAAAAGTCACAAATTGGACGAAATGGAAGCCAAGCAGAAAACCCGTAGAATCTAGTGAGAAAAAAATGAAGAAGAAGAAGGCAGTCTAGGCAGATGCCTAATATGGATCATTAAAAGTCACACAGGAGAGCAAAGGAGCTGAAGAAGAAGAAGAAGGAACTGCTCACAATCTTGAAAATTAGAAAATTGAGAAACAAGTCAAAGAAATCACTTGTTACCCACTGAGTTATGCAAAACCCACAAAAATGCATTATAAATAATACTATTCGCATGAAATGCACAAAATACCACTACATAAACCTGGTCACGCATTAATTGCATCCAAATTATACAACATGCTACAGTAATATGTAAATTCATCCTTTAAGCATTTTTATTCTCTCTCAAGTCTGAAGCTCTCCTCACACTCTACAACAACAAAAAAAAACCCCCAACATTTTCTCTCTCGTCTCTGAAGCTGAAAAAAAATTATCACCCTCTGATACACTGATACACACACTCATGTCTGTCCAATAACTATTCCCATATGAAAAAAAATTAGTGTACATGCACCGCATAACATGTCTATATATGCATCCTGTATAAAAACCTCCACTCTTTTGAAAGACACGAACAGACGATTTCACTTATTAACATGGTTTGGCCCAACATGAAAGGACGCAATCTCTTACAAAAGAGCCATATCATTGTCAGCTACTCAAAAGAATTAGGCCGCCTAGCTACTCGGCTAAGCCTCGCTGATATTTAGTTCATCAAATGCCCTATTTTACGCCTGATAGTAACCATGATCTCTGCCTATATAGAAGCCAATAATTAAAGACATGAACATTGAGATCGGCGCCGTTAATGGCTCTCCATCAGTAACCACATAAAATAACCTTATAGAAAAGATACTCAAGGAACCAATTTGAAGAAATTATTAAATCCATTAGGAGGATTACTGACGTGATAATTTTTTATTTTTTATTTATTGTACTGATTAAAAAACTCACTCATAAATTTGCATATAGCATCATCTCAATGGTCAGGAAAGACCACATCAACAATCCTCCCCTATATGTACCTAATAATTTATCACAAACTAGGCTCAAATTCCTTTTCAATTGCCTTAAATAAAGTCACAAATTTTGATATAAGAATCGGAGCAGTACGTAGCGGCCGACACGTCCTCTAGTTGACCCCTTTTTGCAGGCATTAATTCTCTGAGTCAAGCAAGCAACAAATTGCATCATAAAGTTGAATTTTGATGCTTCAATAAAACAATATCTTGTGTTGTGTAAGCTATGTCGTGCATTAAAAAAGTAAGTAGTAGCCTTAATTCATGCCTGGTCCAAGTTTGAGTTTTTCAAAAGATGGGGAGGAAACAAAATAATTTCTCCCCATTAATTGTCTCTTCTTCCGCTCAATTAAAATTTTCTAATATCATCCTTGAAGGCATGCAAAGAAGTTTTTGGATCCTGTCAAAGACTCCTCAATCTCTTTTACTTGGATAATTGTTGCAGCTATGTCTAGTATAAAAGAATTTTGCAATATATATATATATATATATATATATTTTTGGAATGTGTCTTTTGTTTGCCAAGGATATTTGTATTTTTATTTTCAAAACATTGTGAAAATATTTTTCAAAAAAGTGCGTTGAAATATTATTTTTAAGGAAGTCATGATGCACAAATGTGTGTTTGGTATCATATTTCTAGAATGTTTTTCAAAAACTGGTAAGAGTATTCACTATGAGTATGAGTTTTTAAGAAAAAAAGAATATTACTTTTTGTGACACGACGTGAAATCCACGTTTTTAATTGAAAACTATTTTTAGAATTCTAAAATACCACATATTTTTAATCCTCTAAATTGAAACCCTATGAATTGAAAGCTGATTCTAAATACTCTATTCAAAGTTCTCTTACCAAATGCATCATTTAAAAGTGGGACCCACATGTTTGAGGATTCAAATCCCTTCAAAAAAATAAAAAAAATGTTTGAGGATTCAAATCCTTGACCCACAATGCCTAATGTTCTGCCCACAAGGTTTCAATTTTCTAGCCACCAGATACAAGTCGTTCTCATCCTAAAATACTAGATGTTATTTCCATCTCTGACTTGTCTATTTGGGTCCAAATGGGGGTTCAGTAAGGGCTCATTTCTTCTTATTCCTGGTTTCTTTGGGTTAATAAAATCTCCAAGGCTAGCTCATCTAATTGAGGTCTATGGTGAAAAATATAAGCTGTTTCTTTTATTATATTTAATTATTAATTAAATAACATTTTCAATTTTATATTTAAAACCTACTTTTTTTTATTTTTAAGATGCAAAATTAATAATAAAGTTTTCGTATCCAAGTTCCGCTAAAATTTTATTTTCAATTGATAATATGGTTAATCCCCTTATTTTTCTTGTGATATAGTTAATCATAAATATGATTATTAATTTTTAATTTTTTTAAAAAAAAATTTAAGCATATGCAACTATAATAGGTATTGTTACCCAAAATATACAAATTAAATAATTTAGACAAAAAAAAAAAGACTAGTTAATTTATAAAAAAAAAAAAAAAAAAAAAAAAAAAAAAACTGACCAATACAAATGGGAAAAGTTAAAACTAATAAAGAATTTATTGTTTTAAAAAAACTGATTAAATTATTTAAAAAAATTTAACAAAATAATGAAAGTGGATTGATGTATCACATCAACCCAAAAGATAATAGGTATAGAGGTGTAAAACAATAAACTTGTGTAGAGAAGATGATAAGTTTTGTTCAAAATGATGTTATGTGATAATAGATACAGAGGTGTAAACGTGTGTGAAGAGTTAAAGGGAAGGGGGAAGGGGGGAAGATAAATTATGGAAATAAAGAGATAACAAAAGAGTAACGCTATCGAAAAAAAAAATGGGGCCTTAATCTTTTCTCTTCATGTTTTAATAAAAAAGAGTAACACTATTGACACAAAAATTTTCACAATAATTAAATTGGTAAGTTTTTATTGATTATGATGATCTAAACTCACCACTGATACCACCATTGCTTGGATATTGAATTAGTGATATTTTACTCAATTACAGTCTATAGCATATAAAAAAATATATTAAAAAAACATATCAAAGAATGTATGTATATATAATACGCGCAAAGTTTGAGTTAATTAGTTTAAATTTTAAACATTAAGATTTGTAAGCATTCCTATTAGGTGTGCTATGCCAAATGTCATTTTACCACATCAAAATTTACTTCATTAATTTTAGTACATCATTTTACAATACGCTATATATCAAATATTCTATTTTAACATCACACTACATTAAAATAATAATTAAAAAAACCCAGCTATTGTACCGTAGCAGTAAAAAATTGTACCATAGCAATTTTATAGTACAATTCTACTAGTACAAATTGTTATTTAATTTGAAACACCTCATGCTACAGTACAATTGCTATTTAATAGATAATTAAAAAATTGTTATTTAATTATACAACATGCTATAGTACAATTCTATCAATACAATTGTACTGTAGCAAGTTTGCTAAAAATGCCAAAACTTTTAGCATATGAAACATCTCATGAATCTTGTTTTTTGGTGTTTGGTGTGTCAAATATTAAATATTTGACATTTGGCACACCTGATGAGAATGCTCTATGGTGCGAGCCCCATTAATTGTGTCGAGTGAGTTTAGCCTTTAAAAGAATATAGTATTTATCTTGTGTACTACAACTACAAGTTTATTTATTTATTTGGTTATTTATTTACTTTATTTATCTTTCACCAATGATGCGGTAAATAAATAAAGAAGCCTCTCTCGTGCTCACCAAACATTCAACCGGGATTCATATTTCAAGCCCATTAGTAAAAACTCTCAACACGAATTCAAATATATCAGTTTACATATTCAATTTTCAAGACACCTCATGTCAGATTAGCTATTTTACTCTACATTTCATTAAAATAAATAATTTTTTTCATATTTTTTTAATTGTTTCTTTTTCTTCGCACACAATAGTCATCATTCACTCTCTTTATTTATCATTGAGATACATAAAGAAGTAATAAAAAACTAAATACAAAATGAATAGTATCAATATAAATTTACACGATTACTATAACAAACATGTATTTTTACACAACTTTTTGTATGACTTGATGTGAGTGAATTTTGAGTTTAACTAGCTAAAATGTAGTCATTTTTCTATTATACAAGCACTAATGCGAGTTCTCTAACTAGAAAAAAGTCCAACTCTAAAACCATAAGCTTAAACCCTCGCATATAACTCGCTGTAGCCTTCAAGGAAAAAAAAAAAATATATATATATATATATATATATATATATAACTGAGATTGTGGCCATGCTTTTTGGTTTTTTTGCGCTTTAGTTTCTCTATGGAATATTGTTCCTTGGCTTGACTCAAGCTGACGTCCATTACTATGATTTTGTTGTAAGTATCCTTCTCTCTCTCTCTCTCTCTCTCTCTCAATTTTTTTTTTTTTTTTACATGAACAAATACTAGTTTGTTACTAGAGTGCACTATTCCACCTTTTTTACTATTTGTGAGCGCAACGGCTTCCTCCCTAGGAAATGGGAAGTACGCCTCAACTGAGTAGATCAAGACGGAGAAAAGATTGGAGTCGCCATCTAGATTAGGTCTAGGAACCATTTAATAGCGCCCCTACGTGGAAGGATTAAGTCTTACTACCAAAGTATGGATTTAGAGTTTAGGTACAGTTTTGGGAAGGTGTTAGCCACCTAAAACCCCTAACCCGTGGGTCGACTTCTAGTCATTGTGTCTTACGTCTTAATTCTATTAAAGGCACATTCAACATTGTATTCTATAGTCACACACACACTAGCATACATCTAAGCATACAACATGGCATCCATCATCCCAAAACCCTAACATACATCTATCATGGCATCATATCATCATAAACCCTAGCAAATTCCTATCTCATTACATCCAAGGCAACAAACAAATCATGGCAGAAACCAAACATGGCAGCAATTAAACATATTATCGTATTCAAATCATGGCATGTAACCTTGCATATACATATCCATCAAAAGAAGATAAAGCTCCTATAACAAACAAATGCATGTTCATGTGAATGCATGACTTACCTTACAGCATCACAACACCTATGCATTAATGAATGGACATATCATGTGCATGTTCATGGTAAAACAAAGAAAACATAAGAGAAAACCCTAATCTAATCATGTTAAGAACAAAAAAACAAATAAACAGAGAAATAGCAACTCAAGAACATAAAAACATGACAAAACAGAGGCATATGATGTAAAAGAAACAAAGAAACAGAAGTAGAAAACTCATATTAGGGTTTTAGGCACGAGTATGCGTGCACATACATAGGCCTGCGTACGCATGCCAATTGTATGCGTATGCATACTTCAAGTCTGCGTATACATGCAGGAAGCATGCGCTCACAGACATGCCCAGGAAAACCCTAACCCAAAAAAAAAAAAAAAAAAAAAAAAAACCAATCTAGCATTTAAGAAATGATAAAACAAGGAAAACCTATACTAGCTAAGCATATTATAACTTGAATAATCAAGAAAAACTAAGGAAATAGAAAGATTAAAACAAATAAATAGCAAGAAAAAAAAAAAAAAAAAAAAAAAGAAGGTTTATAACTTATACCTCAAAAACAAAAACTCTTTGGCTTGATTTTGATACAACCAAACAAAATTGATTAGTAAACTTTAAAATTCGAAGATCAAGACTAGCTAAAGGTCTCAATCAAAAGAAAATTGACTTGAGGATGTTTTGTGAAAAAACTCCCTCTTTGATTCACTATTTCTAGTGAATCTTGTGTTTTCCCTTTGGATTTTCTCTGTCCTTTGAAATAAACCATGTAAGGTTTTCTATAGTTGAAAATTTGGGGTTTGAAACGGCTCTCAGACGATGTAGGATTCATTCCAAACCTCAGCTTTAATGTAAAAAACTTGCCTTTCATAGCTCTCTGGAACCCTAGCTGCATATGCAGGTCCGTGCCTGTGTACGCATGCATCAAACATGCGTACGCATACGTGTGTATGTGTACTTAGGCCGAGGGTTTCCTTGGCCTTTATTTTCAAAAATAGATTTATTTGTTCATAAAAAATTATATTTTCCATTTTAACATTTCCCAAGTCAATTTAGAATTTGATTGAGCCCTAAACCAACCTTGGGCCTTAGAATTTCAACATCATTGGGGAACAGGGGCCCGAGTCGTAAAAGGTGCAAAATGTGATGTTTACACTATTTGATTAAAAACTTTATTAATTCAAATCGTGTACCTGAAGGAGACCAACTCTACAAGGTTGAGTAGCACCAAGAGCTTATTGGTTGTAAATGAAAGTCTTTCAGACCCTATGATCATAGTTTTTAAATCCTGACCATTCAAAGAACCTAAAATTGAGAGGTTCAAGATTTTTAAAGTTGAACCAATGTCAAACCATGATGATGCCATAATTAATTAAAATACAAATAAAAGTACATTAAATTTGTAAATATTAGCAAAATTGACTTAGAATATCTAAAAATTGAAATAGACTTTCAAATAAAATTTCATGATATTATAAGGTTAATAGAAAATAATATACATAAATAAGCATGAAAATAAACTTGAATAATTATCCTTCAAGTAGAAATCATTTTGATTAAATAAAAAAATCACTTTTAATTATTTTAGTAAATTCCCGTGCAAATGAATTATTCTTAAATCACAAATAAATTTAGCAAAGAAAATAAATTTAGTAATATTTAATAAATTGATAGAGATGTGATATAATAAGTTGAGAAATTGTAAATAATGTAAGTATAAAATAAAAATAATAATAGATCATAGTTAAACATAAGGATTTCAAGTGGTGTGCTGGTTACAATGCTAGTCTTGGTTCTTAAGTAAGGGCAATGTGATAAAGACTGTTTATTTCTCTCAGTTTTAGAATGTCAAACTCATTAATCTCCCACACACAAATGCTAAAAGAACTTATTAATCTCCCGCCAGTAAATAAATTTAAAATTTCAATCATAAGTTTTTAGTTTTTGGTTGCTTCACTCAATAGATAGTGTTTATTTTAGTTGTATAGTCATTGAGGAATATGATTGATTCGTTTTAATTGATAATTTTGCACCTAAAATAAATAAATTTTAAATTAAATAAATATTAAAAGTTAAATAAATCTTTTATTTATATTCAAAATGTAAGAATAGGCCCCACTTAAAGTAGTCACCTTAGGCCACAATGCCTTGAACCGGCCCTGTTTCTCACCATGAGTACTTGAATTCACATCTCACCAATAGGTGGGGTGAGGCAAATCTAAGTATAGGGTTTAAAACACTCTTGTATCTAGCCCACGTGGGGATGTGCACATAGCGTTGTAAGAGACGCCACCTTCTCTCTCTCTCAACATTTTTTTCCTTTAAAAAAAAATGGAAAAAAGACATATACACAAACTCATGTTTGTGCAGTAGCCATTCCAACTGAAAAAAAAAAATATATATATATATATATAGCGTCCATGTACAGAACACGTCTATTTATGCATCAAGTAAATAATTTTAACAAAACCTTTTCAATTTTAACAAGTAACAAGACATCAAATGCTAAAGGACAAACATAATGGCTAGAAATTATGTTTTCTACTAGAGTATTATCAACCAAGAAACTCATGGTCGGATGGTCCAGAATACATTACACAATGTCCAATAGAACCATAATCAATCTTCACTTATGAAATCATATTTTCAAATGAGGAAAGAACTCTTTGGTGGCATGCCAAATTGCCAATAGTGATTGGACACGAGCTGGTGTGCATGGTGCCATTGTTGTTTTGCCTAGCTAATAATGAGACCGGTTATCCATTTCCCCAGCCTAATGGAGAAAGAAATTCTCGTGTTAGGTATATAATATGATCTAAATCAAGGACAAACCCAGGTGGGGGCCTAAGGGGGGCCAGGACCCCCCCTAGGCCCAAAAAAAAAAAAAATTTAGTAGGTAAATTTTCAACAAAAATAAAAATAAAAATGACTTGGGCCCCCCTTACTTTGTAGCTTAGGCTCCCCTCCAAAAATCATGAACCATCCCTATCCCAGCCGGCTAGCCTAGGAGGCAGGAGCCCAAGTAAATCCAAAAAAAAAAAAACCATTAGTCCAAAACCAAATGGAAAAAGCGAAAAACGAAGGAAAAAAAGAAAAGAAAATAAAGTGAGAGGCAATAGACTTAGAGAGTACTCAGAGTAAAGACCCATCTCGGCGATCTCGCTGCCCACACCGTGATGTCGCTGCTTACACCGTGACGCCGCCACCACGCGAGAGAGATCCATCTCACTGCCCATGCCGCCATCATGCAAGACCCATCTCGCAGACCCATCCCTCTCAGCTGTCACATACCTAAACAGGAAACGGCCACACCAACACCACCACACGAGACCCATCTTGTCGCCGATTGCTTGATCTGCCCAGCCCAACTTCGTTACTCCAGCCTTCACAGTTCACAAGTATTTAATCTATCCTTTCCTTCAAAACATTATATAATGTTTGTGAATCTCAGAATCTAACAATCTGTGCTTGTGGACTTATGGTGTTTGTGTTTATATTGATGAGTGATCAACTGATGTTGGTGATCCATGATTGTGAATTGAATCCGTGCCTGATTGCCTGCGGTTTTTTTTTTTTTTTTTTTTTGGCTTTTTGGTTTTGTGACTCTTTGTCACTCTGTGTTTGTGACTCTCTCTCTTATATTATATAGATAAGAGAGATAGAGAGAGAGAGAGAGAGAGAGTAGAGTTTGTAGAGATTAGAGAATATATTTGTAGGGATTGGGTTTGAGCACTTCTACTACTAGATGAGTGGACTCAAGCCCAACTAGCCCAATACAATAGATTTGTAAAGAGTAGGTTTAAGAACTAGGTCTTAGTGAGGATTACAACAACTAGACACGGTCATGAATGGATTGAATAACAAGGATATGGACTAAAGTATGAAGTTCTGTCCTCGGGCACTTCTTCCGAGGAACTTAGTGTTCTTATTCTTTCTTCAGTGCTAGGTCACAAAGGTTTCCAAGATCATGCAAATTGCTATCGTCTTCTCCTTTTCTTTTTCTGCCCCCTTTCTTGGGGGATTTCTCACATTATATATCCCCCTCCAGTTGATTTTGGCCCTCCACCTGTTGATCATGCAGGTCACTACTCGAATGCTTGTCACATCAGCCACCTTCCCAAACCTCCAGTGAGTTGCAGCAACCAAGACTACACTGTTCAGGGGTCATTTCATCATTAATGCAGCCAGAACGTTAGTTGTGGGCATTTAATGCGGAGGTGACAGTTTCTCCTTGAACTACTCCTACACCATTCTCTCGTGGCATTCCTACAGTGCTTGTCCTTTTTCTTGGGACGCTCTGGGAGGCTGCCGTTGATGGTGGGCCGTTCTTCCCTACTAGGATATGGGTTGGCCGAGGACAGGATTGTCCTTGGCTACGTTTCTGGGCCACTTGGACTTTCTTTATTCGTCCTCGGCCATTTCTTCCTCCTCGGTGTGGGTCTTGGGCTTAATATGAGATGGACCGGGGTTATCAAAATCTTTGACCCCACAATATTAGTGTAGTGTTTGACTGTTTGTTGACTAGTAGTATGGCAATAATAGGGACAAGTGACAAAAAAAAAATGGTAAAGTTAGGAAAAAATTTTGTTGGTAGTGCAGAATAAATTCATAGTGTCGGTAGTGGGATTGGGTAAGTGTCAAAAATATGGAGACAAGACAAAGACAAAGAGATAAAGGCAGCAACACAAAGACAAGACAAAAACAAATCATATAATATAGTAAATTGTCACACAAATTTAAGAAAATAACAGTGATTCACTTGCACCTATTGTTAACTCATAATGCTAAATTAGATAAATTTATAAATTGAAAAGAAGTGAGAAGTACTAAATTTATAATTAAATGCATCATGCATAGTACCTAGATTCTAGTATTTGTCTTGGTTGATAGTTTATTAATACTATATGAATGCGTATTTGAATTTTTTTTTTTCGCTTATCTCCACCCTCCAATTTGAAATCCTGGGTCTGTCCCTGGTCTAAATATTCTTATTGCTCCAAAAATGTATCAAACTTAGAAACTAAACATCACTGACTGTCACTGTTTTTTGCTCTCATGTAATTCAAAAATCTGTAATTTAACGAGTTTAAATATATCTTTGTTTTTTAATACAAATAAACTGCATAAGATCGACTATTGAATCCCCCTTTGATATAAACCTTATATGATTGTTATTTATGGTGCAATGACAACAAAGGTATTTAGACTGTGGCTAACTTTGATGTATTAGAATATATAAAGATATAAATGCAATCATTCATTGTCTTGTACTTGTAGGGTCTTGGTATGTGGGTGACGCAAATCAGGAAGTTGCTGAGGATCTTCAGGCTGGTTCCGACACTCCTCAATCTGCTTACATTATCAATGGCCAACGGGGAGATGTTTGTGAATGCTCTGGCGGTACGTAGACACACACGTTGAACAAGGAAAGAGGCAAAAAACCTCAAACCATGTAAGGGAGTAAGTATATTGAACATCATTCCTAACTACAATCATTACTCTTGTGTTGCATAAAATACATATCGGTGGCAAGTATATTATGGCAAAACCTATCTTCTTCGTTTAGTCAATGCACTCATGAACGCAGAATTTATTTTGCAATTGCTTAATATAACCTCACCGTGGTGGCTGGGATTGGGTGGATCATATGTAAAATCCGTAGTCACTGATCTTGTGATGATAACTTAGGACAAAACTATGGAACTTTCTTCTTTTTTTTTTTTAGAGTTTTAACCTATAGCGTCCGCTTTTGATGATGCTCTTTATCATCAAATCAAGACACCAATCAATTTTTGGTGCAGGCGAGGATTGAACTCCAGATCTCTTATTCAACCATCAGAGACTTTACCAGTTGAGCTAACTAGAACTCACAAAACTATAGATATTTTGGTCACAGAAAACCAGCCTCTTGGTCACTATTATGTGACTGCAAGATAATATGATAGTGTTAGGCCTGATGATAAGACTGATGAGTCTAGGAAAATCAATTGGTCATCCACCTTGATAGATGACATTAAGGTACAAGCAAGCCATCAAAGAAAGATAAGTATTAGCTCAAGCACATTCAATTTGTTCAATGATGACCATTACTCAAAGGCCTTAAACTCCCATCAAGATGATGGCCATTACACTCGAGGTAATAATCATCTCTCATTATGTACAACAGCTACCCAAGTCACTTATAAAAGGGAAAATCTGCCTCACTTGCTAAGGTATGAGAAAAAAGACTACAAAACACCATGCATATACAAAATATATAAGCTGATATTGACTTAAGTATCGAAAACTCCCCCACCGAGCATGACCGGGTGGTTTCTTTGATCAACTCTGTTTTTTCTTATTGATCTTAAAGGATTGTCAAATGCTCCAAATTTGGACGAGTGACCCACCTGATGATTTTTGGTTTCATCATTGACTATGACAAAACAAATGTCATGGCAATTCTTGAATATAGAGGCAACTGCACTCCCTTAACAAATCCAATCTTTCCTAGCACCCTTCCAACCTAATTGGATTCCACTCCTGCATTGAACTTCACAAGTCGTCTTAGGAGCTTAGCGAACCAAGACCACCCGGTTAATGTCCTAAAAAACATTACTACCAGAATGTTCATAACAACTTCTATGAATAGCATTACCATCAATTATGAGGGAAATACTAGAACTGGTATTGCTTCTAGCTTAAACAACATCAGTTGGGTTAACCCCTCCACAGATGTACTAATTGCCTACTATAGGTATGGGAAAATCTTTTTACACACTCCCTCTGAAATCATGAAAACACTATTTTAATTAAAATGGTAAAATCGTGTTTTATTTAGCCCATGTGACAATTTGTATACGGTGAGTGTACAATAGCAAGAATGTAATAATCATTACCGTATAGGTATTACATTTTCTAGTTTATATATAGTCATATTACAAAGTAAAATAACATCAAGCTACATAGTTATGTGAGCAAAACTAGTTAACCCACTAAACATTATGCTTATGTACAAAAACACGGCTGTAAAACCAGTTTTTTGTAGTGTGTAGTTGAAATGATATTATACCAAAACCTTTTTACCACAAGAACATGAGTGGGATTTACAACTCAGATTTTCCAGACTATTCAACTCCTTAAAACTTCACGGCAGATGAATTTCTCGATAATATCACAGCGCCACTCCAAGGGACCAAGATGAAGGTACTTAATTATAATGAAGTGGTGGAGACAGTGTTCCAAGGTACTGATGTTTTAGATGCATCGGAGCATCCGATGCACCTACATGGATATACCTTTTATGTCATTGGCTCAGGTCATGGAAATTTTGATAATGTGACTGACCCAAAAGGCTACAATTTGGTTGATCTGCCTAAGATGAACATCGTTTCAGTACCTAAGAAAGGATGGGCTGCCCTTAGATTCAAATCAAACAATCCTGCTATGTCAATCTTGTTAAATGCTCGCTATTGCACATTCCGTATACACTATCTTTAAAATAGTAAATTGTGAAATAATGTGATAGTCATGTTTTGAAAACACAATTTCAGTTAAAATTGCAATAGTGAGTGTAAGGTAATTGATAAGGGTGTTCTTGCAAAATAAATTCGTCACACAAGGAAGCCAACAGTTCCTACAGGCCCGACAGCTTCATGTGCATAAACGGAATGGAGAAAGCGATGGCAACATAAACCAACGACCTCACTACAATACCTGATAGGCGTCTCCATAGGCCGACAGGAATTCTCGAACGGAACAAGTGACTGACGGATGTGGAGAGGCCGACTAGGTTAAAGAGGCCGACGAGTCCAGCTTGGCTTAAACTTGACCCCCACGGATTTCTATGTAAGGAAATATCTTGTATCTCACGATCAAACCTAATCAAAGGAATCCCTACAAGGAAAGGATCCCACAAAGTACGTGTTAATGAGGATCTTCCTTACAAGGAAAGATCTTCTTCACCAAGAAACGAATGTCAACTCTACACTACTATAAAAACCCCAAAGCCCTCACAAATCAAGGTACGCATAATTTTCCCAACTCTGACACTCTAGAGTTGTAGAAATTCTCTCTAACTTAACCTTTAGAGGGTATTTGACCGGTACCACACCGGTACTCTCTACAAGGTCTTCTTTATTTCTGTTTCGCAGGTTCTATTTAGAGCACATGAGGACTGTGCAGCTCACTAACGATTTTTGGCATCATCAGTTGGCACCGTCTGTAGGGAAGACTCTCGTAGTAAAAGCCTTACTACCACTTCCCTGACAAAGAGTTGTATGGTACTCACTTACTTGATGGCAACCAACAACCACCAAGGAGATGAACCACGCACTACTGCCCTCAAAAGACAGGTACAGACTCTAGTTGAGGCTGTGGAATGCCTTACTAAGCAAAACCACGACCTGGAGAAATAGTTGCGCCAAAGTGATGCTAGGCCCAACAATCATGGAGAGGAGCAAGAGGGCACTAGCGCCGAAATGAAGGACTAAGAAGGACCAGAAGGCAGCAATGCCCCGAGCAGACAAGAGGGACAAGACACCAAACGTCCATCCGTCGCAGATACAGCACCACCGCATATGGTTGCAAAGATGCAGATGAAAGGATGGACTTCATGATGAATGCTCTTAGGGGACGGGTGTCAAACAACCTCGACAAACTGGTCCACCGAACAGACTCGCCCTTTATTGCACCCATCACTTCATTCCCCCTTCCACCAAAGTTCCATATGCCACAAATAAAAGCCTATGACGGGTCTAAGGATCCCCTAGATCACCTTGAGTCATTCAAAACCCTCATACACTTACAAGATGTTGCGGATGAGATCATGTGTCGAGCTTTCCCAACTACGCTGAAGGGTCCCGCAAGGGTATGGTTCAGCAAGTTGGTGCCTAACTCCATCAGTACCTTCAAGAAGCTAAGTGCGCAATTTACATTGCACTTTATCAAGGGGCACAAGCATAAGAAGTCCACAGCATGCCTAATGAGTATCAAGCAACAGGAGGATGAGACACTAAGGTCTTACATAGCACGCTTTAACAAAGAAGCCATGTCAATAGACAAAGCTGATGACAAGATACTTGTCGCTGCTTCACCAATGGATTACGGAAGGGGAAGTTTTTGTTCTCTTTATAAAAAAATGACCCAAATACCATGTCAGATGTGCTTTATTGAGCCACTAAGTGCATGAACGCAAAGGACGCGCTACTGGCCCGAGAGGAAAAACCCAAGAAAAGGGAAAGGTAAGAAGATGCATGGCAGGACAAGGGATGGAAGACAACTAGAACCAGAGACCAACGGGAAGATAGGCGCGCCAAACCCCCCACTAAAAGGTTCACAAGCTTCACCCTGCTGACTGCCCCGATTGGTTAGGTCCTAATGCAAATCAAGGACGATCCTACCTTGATATGGCCGGCAAGTTGAAGGGAGATCCCAGTAAGAGATCCAGAGACAAGTATTGCTACTTTCTTCAGGATCACGATCACAATACATCCAAATGCTATGACTTGAAGCAACAAATTGAGGCCCTTATCAGATAGGGGAAACTACAACGATTCTTCAGCAAAGAAAGGACAGACCAACCACAAGAACAGACGACTAGAAGGGAAGGCGAGCACCCCAGGCCACCTTTAGGGGACATAAGGATTATTGTAGGGGGCACCACAGTGTTTGGTTCATCCAGGAAGGCACGTAAGACTTACCTTAGGATGGTTTAGAATGTCCAGTTGACGGGTTTCGTTCCAAAGATGGTACGGATCGACAACCCCAAAATTGGGTTCTCGAAGGAAGATGCTCGACATCTCCACCACCCCTACAACGATTCACTCGTTGTTAGCATACAGGTAGGGGACTACAACACTCACCGAGTCCTACTTGATAATAGAAGCCCTGCTGATATCCTCTATTACCCGACATTCCAGCAGATGAGAATCGAGAGAGAACAGCATGTATTGACCAACGCACCACTCGTTGGGTTTGGAGGAACGAAAGTATACCCCCTCAATGCAGTTACATTACCTGTAACGGTCGGTGATTACCCTCAACAAATTACTAAAGGTGTTACATTCCTTGTCGTCGACTGTTCGTCGACTTACAATGCCATACTAGGCCGGCCTACCCTCAATTTGTGGAAGGTCGTGACTTCGACCTATCATCTGATGATCAAGTTCCTCACCGAGTACGGAGTAGGAGAGATGCGTGGAGACCAAATGGCAGCACGCAAGTGCTACATAGCAATGTTAGAGATGGACGACCACTTATAGACCATGAGCATAGAAGAATAATGGACTGTCGCAGAGCCCGTTAAAAGGTTGGAGGAGATACTTCTCGATACCTTCAAACCTAAGAGAATGACCAGGATCGGCATCCTCACCAGTCCGCCAATTCGTCAAGCACTTACGACATTCCAAAGAGAGAACCAGGATATCTTTGCTTGGAGCCACGAAGACATGCCTGGGATCAACCCTTCAATCATGGTTCACAGCTTAAATGTACCACCTTCTTTTCCCCACATTTGTCAGAAGAAGCAAGTGTTCGCCTAGGAGCGAGACAAGGTTATAGTGGAAGAAGTCCGCAAATTGTAGGATGAAGAATTCATCAGGGAAGCATACTATCCTGACTGGCTGGCCAATGTAGTGATGGTCAAGAAAGCCAACGAAAAGTGGAGGATGTGTGTAGACTTCACGGACTTAAACAAGGCGTGCCCTAAAGATAGCTACCCACTCCTGCGGATCGACGTCCTGGTAGTCTTAACAGCAAGACACCAGTTGCTGAGTTTCATGGATGCTTTTTCTGGTTACAACCAAATCAAGCTGGACGACGCGGATCAGAAGAAAACTTCATTCGTCACCAGCCAAGGCCTTCTTTGCTACAAAGTAATGTTGTTTAATCTCAAGAACGCGGGTGCAATGTATCAGAGGCTCATAAACAAAATGTTTGCACATCAGATTGGGAAGAATGTCCAAGTCTACATGGACAACATGTTAGTGAAAAGTCGACGGGAAGACGACCATTTCGACGACCTCAAGGAGACCTTCGATACCCTCCGCTCTTATAACTTGAATCTCAATTCAAACAAATGCGCATTTGGAGTAATGGCTGGAAAATTCCTAGGGTTCATGGTGTCTCAAAAGGGCATTGAAGTTAACCCAAACAAGATATGGGACATAATAGAGATGGCACCACCTAGGAACATAAAAGAAATGCAAAACCTCAACAGTAAGGTAGCGGCGCTGAATAGGTTCGTCTCAAGAGTAACGGACAAATACTTGTCTTTCTTTCGCACGTTGAAGAAGTCCTTCGAAGGGAGGGCTGAGTGTCAACAAGCATTCGACGACCTAAAAGCATACCTCTCTTCCCCACCGTTGTCGAGTCCTTCCAAACCTGGGGGGGAGCTATTTCTTTACCTGACCATCTCCCTAGCTGCTATCAGTGCAGCCTTGGTCAGAGAAGAAGACAGGATACAGAAGCTTGTGTACTACACTAGCCGAGCACTTCGAAGAGCAGAAGAGAAGTCCCCCCTAATGGAGAAGCTAGCCTTTGCCTTAGTGACCGTAGCTCGCAAGCTTAAACCATATTTCCAGGCCCACACTGGCGTCGTTCTAACAGACAAGCCTTTACGGAGGGTGATGAGTAATCCTAAAGCCGCTAGATGGATGGTGCTATGGGCAATTGAGTTAAACGAATTCAACGTACAATACCGCCTGTGCACCGCCATGAAGGGGCATGTGGTCGTTAATTTCATTGCGAAATTCACCAATATGGAAGGCCAGGGGGTAGGAAAGCATCCTCAATAGAGTATCCACACGGATGGATCTTCTAACAAACAGGCTGGTGGAGCAGGTATAGTACTCTGCTCTCTAGAAGGGGATGAAATCGAGTGCATGGTTCGTCGTGATTTCCCTACGACCAACAATAAGGCGGAGTACGAGGCATTAGTGGCAAGACTGGATCTCGCCCAAGTAGCAGGGGCCACAAGTATGGTTGTTTATTGCGACTCTCAGGTGGTCACAAGTCAAGTGAACGGTGACTATGAATGCAAAGGCGAACTAATGACAAAATAACTGGAGCAAGTAAGGAAACAGGTGGGCAACTTTAGAACGAGCAAGCCGACCATCTTGCCAAAGCCGCATTAATAGAATACATGCTCATTCCTAGTAAGGTACTTTCTTTTATTCAGCTTTCACCTTTAATAGATGGCGTCGACATGCAGGAAATAGGCTTGAAAAGTAACTGGACAACACCAATAGTTTCATACTTGAAAGACAGTGCATTACCTGATGGTAAGGAGGCCGCAAGGAAGCTGAAGGTTCAGGCGGCACAATTCGTCCTAATAAAGGATGTCTTGTACAAAAAAGGCTTCTCCCGATCGTACGTTAGATGCCTAAGCCCCAATGAAGCGAATTATGTCATGATGGAAGTTCATGAAGGGATCTGCGGGAACCATTCGAGATCACGGTCACTAGTACAAAGCTGATTCGGGCAGGATACTACTGGCTTACCATGCAGAAGGATGCCCAAGTCTATGTCAAAACTTGTGACAAGTGTCAGAGGTTCAGTAACATCATCAAACAGCCAACAGAAGAGCTCACTCCGATGACGGCCCTGTGGCCTTTTGCTCAATGGGGGTTGGACATAAGGGACCCATTCCCAATAGCAATAAGGCAACTATAGTTCCTAGTGGTCGACATAGATTACTTTACCAAATGGATGGAAGCTGAAGCCTTGGCCACTATCACAAAGAAAAACGTATGAAGCTTCTTCTAGAGAAAAATCATCTGTAGGTACGGGATCCCTAGAGTCTTGGTCTCGGACAATGAAAAGCAGTTCAACAACGAAACGTTCAGAGATTTCTGCTCACAATTGGGGATCAAGAATCATTACTCCTCACCCTCCCACCCTCAAGCCAACGGACAAGTTGAGGTCACGAACTGATCCTTACTCAAAACCATCAAGACTCGGCTTGAGGGGGCAAAGGGTATAAGGTCGGATGAGCTGCCAAGTGTACTGTGGGCATACATGACAACGGCCAGAACACCTACAGGAGAAACACCCTTTCGGCTAGCGTACGAGAGCGAGGTCGTTATCCCCGCTAAGGTCGGACTCACAAGCTACAAGGTGGAGAATCGTGATGAGAGTAGGAACGACGAAGCCATGCGCCTACAGCTAGACCTAGTAGACGAGGTCAGAGTAATAGCCGAATAAAGGTTAGCACGATACCAGGACCTCATGGCCAGGCACTACAATTTCAGAGTTAGGCACATGGACTTTCAAGTTGGAGATCTCGTCTTGAGGAAGGTGACGGGTGCTACAAGAGATCCTTCCCAAGGGAAGCTAGGACCATATTGGGAAGGACCCAACAAAATCATTTCGTGGCAGAGGAAAGGCACCTATCACCTAGAGACACTTGACAGACAAAAGTTGCACCATCCATGGAACATCGAGCACCTAAAGAAATACTACCAGTAGACGACAGCATGCAGGCCACTCCTTATTTCCAATTTATTTCATTCTAGTTGTTTTTATTATCTACAGTACTTTTTAGCCCAAAGGGCAGCCTTTTTCTTTTCTTTTTTTTTCAGAACAATTTTTGGCTTATGCACGTGTTTATCATAATAAGATGAGTTATTCAGATATATCATGCGCATATATACGTCTCTACAAAACCACATCTACGACCAAATCCCTAAGTGGACAGGTGCATCCAAGGGATGCCTTGCAATTTGTTAAAGTCCATTAGTGGATGGGTGCATCTAAGGGATGCCTTGCAATTTATTAAAATCCATTAGTGGACGGACACATCCCAAGGAATGACTTAAAAATTTATTAAAGTCCATTAGTGGATGGGTGCATCCAAGGGATACCTTGAAATTTATTAAAGTCCATTAGTGGATGGGTGCATCCCAAGAAATGGCTTAAAAATTTATTAAAGTCCATTAGTGGACGGATGCATCCAAGGGATGCCTTGCAATTTATTAAAGTACATTAGTGGACGGGTGCATCCAAGGGATGCCTTGCAATTTATTAGAGTCCATTAGTGGACAAATACATCCCAAGGGATGGCTTAAAAACTTATACAAGTCCATAAGTGGACAGACACGTCCTTAAAGTGGACAAACACACCCTTAAGCGGACAGACATATCCATGTACGACTTAAAATTCTACCAGTCCATGAGGTGGACGGATTGCGTGCCTCAAAAGTCTACTTAGATCAACTTATAAAGTGGACGGATGACAGTCACCCTGAAATATTCTTATTAAAATTGACGGGCTACAATACAATAACCAACGGCTCCCTAGTCAATATTCTAAGTCCTACAGGGTGGATGAATGATCCAGGATACTAACGGATACCTAGTATTACAAATTTTACTTAGCCCAACTTGCGGGGTGGACGGATAGAGTAAAATATCAACAGTACCAATACAATAGAGGCATACATGATTACAATGAAGACAAAATATAACAAAGTATAGGCAACAAATAGAAGATAGTAAATGTAACCCCAACAAGTAATTGTCTTTACATGAAAAATCACAAAAAGAGAGGGCCTGAATTACTGTCTTACAAATGATTTCACAAAATACTTAATTACAAAAAAGAAATAAAAATCAAGACAGAGGGGCATCAGGTACAGTAGGATTCACTGTGGGCAAACCGTCGGCAGTAGTAGGGTTCTCAGAGGGCGGACCGTCAGGACCACCAAGAGCAGGTTGGGCAATGACCACGCCATCAGTCTCCACCTCTTGCTCAACCATATGAGTGGAGTCAATGGTCTCATCGCTGACGGTGTCCTCTCCTCCAGGCGTCAGTGGGACGATGGTGTCTATTACAATCTAGGACAAGTCAAGGTTGGGGTGAGCAGCTCTCACCTGCTTCAAGAAATCCTTGAACCCTTCACCGTAGTAGATGCCACACACATCAAAGAAGGGCTAGGAAATGCAAAACTCCAAAACAGCGTCGGCTCTGGCCTTCTCCATCTATTCACGAAGAGAGGCCAATTCTGTCACCAAATTGGTCTTCGCCTTCTCCACTTCCTCGAGCCGACAAGTCTTTTCCACAAGCGCTTTAGTCTTAGCCATCAGCTCCTGGTCAAGGGTATAGATGGCCTCCGAGTATTGAGCTCGCTCCTTATTTTCAATCTCCTGGCGCTTGCGAAACCGTCGGATCATCCCCTCGCTGGCCACGCACCTATCCTGAAGGGCCTTCATGCGCACCAATGCCTGAGATAAAGCATGACAGTTAAAATCAAAAGAATAATTAAAGTGCAACATAAGTGACGGGAACATACCCTTGACAAGTTGTAGAGGCCAGAAGCCCCCAAGTCCTCTGAAGCATGCCCCCCATACAGATCCAAGTCCGTCTCCTTGATGATCGAAGTGAACATCTCGACAATGTAATCTTTGTGAGTAACAAGCCTCTAGACGGGGTATGGATCAACAGGCCCTTTCCCCGTCATTAGACCTTTCCCAGATCCATGAGGAAGGGGAAGGGGCGACGGAGCCTTCTGCTGTTGCTCCCCAATCAATGGACTTGTCCCCTTCTTCGATGGATGGTCATATTTGGTATTGTGTTTTCCCTTAAATGTGGCTTTAAAGCCCACATTAGGAGCTGATCTCGATGCCTGCTCCTGCTGCTTACAAGCAGCAGCTGCCTTCCTCACCAAAGCTCTTTGCTTACCTATGTCCATCTCTGAAAAAGCAATAAGGTGAGTTAGGTGGACAGAAGGAGTAAAAACAGAAGTAGACGAAAAAAAGGGACTTACAGTGATAGGAAGAAGCATGCAACCGTCGAGCTTCGGAAGTTGGCTCTGGACCACCACAATAAGCGTAAAGGGTGTCGAGGGTGACCAAATCCTTTCACTTCCTTTGTTCTAGAGGGATCAGCTAAACCCTCTTAAGGAAATTCTCCTGTTTGTTAGTTATCTCGAGACGGACTTGAGCTGAAAAACTAAAAGAGCAGAAGGTTAGGTACACAATTTAGGCTGACGAGGTGACAAAAAGGGACATCAACGAATCACCAGACTCCTTAACTATACCCCAAGTATTGTCAAACCCATCAAGCATGCCATCCCACCCTTCAAGCCTGCACACCCATTCCGTCCCCTTAACGAAAAAATACATATTCTTCCAATTTCTATTGGAGTATGGCATGTCGGACACTAATATAAGTGACAACTTTCTAGCCAAAAAATGGTAAATGTCTTTTGACGAAGTGATTTGCTAGGGCTTATAACAATAAAAGAACTCGTCAAGTGTAAGCCAACGGTTCCCTCCGCTTAGTTGACCCCATATCACCTCAGCACCTATAAAGATTCTCTAGGCGTTCGGGGCGATCTGGCTAATGAACAGGCCAAGGAAATTGGCAAACTGGCGGTGCAGCGTCGTCAACGGTAATCTCAACCCAACAGTAAACATGGCGTCATACATTCTCACGTCTTCCGTCTTCCCTGAATAATATTTCTCAAACTTTCCTGGCAGACGAAAGGGAATGTTGTCTAGAATTTAGTGACACAAAGGGTGTTAAAAACTTTCCTAATCATGGTCGGGTAAAAGTCGTTTACCATCCATATACTTGGTAAAATGAAGGGCCTAGTTCCACTACTGTTAACCCGGCTTACCAACCCTTCGTCATATTGTTCACTCCCCCTGTCACTCTCATTTCCCTCATCATCATATCCTCCCTCCTCATAGTCTCCTTCCTCCCCTTTAACATCCCCTTTCTCCTCATTGCAGCCCTCTTCCTCCTCAATAGGAGAATAGGCGAATGGTTCCCCTGCTGGGGACCAGGATAAATCCTCCTCAAGCTCACGCCTTGATGGATAGACCTCATCGTAGCCCGTGCCTTCACGAACTGATGATGACTGTTCACTCGTCACTTCTCTACCACCTAACATCTATTCACCTACAAGCGACGGAGGTATTCTAGGAACCTATTTGACTGGTCTCTAAACAAGCGATGACAAACAAGAAGGTAGATAAAAATAGATGACAAGGCGAAGAAACTTATTGTATGACAATTGTACGAAAAGTGATGGTTGTACGAAAATGATGGCGCGACATGGCAGCTCTAATCTCCTAAGCTCTCCGATAATGAAAAGCAAATTAGAAAAGAATGACTGAAGAACAAGGAACTATTTATAGAGAGAAGGAGCGTGGTATATGAAGCGACGCTCATGATTGGAAACAAGGCCAACCAGCAAGCGCCACATGTCACCTCGCATATTAACCCAGAGCTACCTATGCCATTTAATGACACAAGCTCCTATAAAACCTATTAATGGTCATAAATGCTCGTATACTCCGCGGCTTGTCAGCCAAAGCTGACGGGACCACAGAGTAGGGGGCAATTGATAAAGGTGTTCTTGCAAAATAAATTCGTCACACAAGGAAGCTGACTGTTCCTACAAGCTCAACAGCTTCATGTGCATAAACGGAATGGAGAAAGTGACGGCATCATAAACCAACGACCTTACCACAATAATTGACAGGCGTCTCCATTGGCCGACGGGAATTCTCGAACGAAGCAGGTGATTGACAAATGTGGAGAGGCCAATGGGTCCAACCTGACTTAAACTTGACCCCTACGGATATCTACGTAAGGAAATATCATGTATCTCACAATCAACCCTAATCAAAGGAATCCCTACAAGGAAAGGATCTCGCAAAGTACGTGTATTAATGAGGATCTTCCCTACAAGGAAAGATCTTCTCCACCAAGAAACGAAGGTCAGCTCTACACTACTATAAAAACCCCAAAATCCTCACAAATCAAGGTACGCGTAATTCTCCCAGCTCTAGCACTCTAAAGTTGTAGAAATTCTCTCTAACTTAAACTTTAAAGGGTATTTGGCCGGTACCACACCGGTACTCTCTGCAAGGTCTTCCTTATTTCGGTTTCGCAAGTTCTATCTAAAGCATGTGAGGACTGTGCAGCTAACTGACGATTTTTGGCAGCATCAGTTATCATTTTTCTACTTTTATTTTGTGGAGTTATATCTTTAACACACTAAAAGCTTCTCCCATCTTTTTTTAAGTATACTAACTTTGATTTATAAAATGGATTAATTCTTGTAGGAGTTTGGCCATGGCATTGTCATTTTGATTAACATCTAAGCTGGGGTATGGACACTGTATTTGTCGTGAAAAATGGCTTCACCCCTGAGACAAGTATCTGCAAACCCCCTCCTTACTTGCCTCCATGCAAGAGTTCTACCATTAGGCTCCAAAGTCTTGGCAACTTAGATGGAAATCAATTAGATACGGTTAAATAGTTGGACATCATCTACATGAAGTATGGGGAAAATGGGCTTTTGCCCTTATTTTTTTTAAAAAAATCTAGCGCAATGTCCCTGTTTTGAAACTATTAAGCACCGTGTCCCTGTTTTTGAAACTCGATTTTAACAAAGTTGAGTTTCACTTAATTTTTTTTTTCAATTAAGTGGCAAAATATGCATAGAACTTGACATTGCTAATGTCGAGTTCCACTTGTAACTCGATTTTTTTAAAATCGAGTTTCAAAACAGAGACACGATGCTTAATAGTTTCAAAACAGAGATATTGTGCTAGATTTTTTTACAAAATAAGGGAAAAAGCCCATTTTCCCCCATGAAGTATACATTATGTTTTTAAATTGAAGCAGACGTTGTAGTTATTTGAATAAAATTACAAGTATTGGTTTACCAAAAAAAAAATACATGTATTGTAACCCATGAGGTTACGTCATTACACATAATGTGTTTTAAGCAAGGGAGTCAATCTTATACCGGAGGCTGTACTGGTTTAACCAGTGGAACGATATATTTTGGTACTGGTCAATACTGGTGTACCGTTTCGGGTTTACCGTTATTTTTTATATTTATAAATATATATATGTGTGTGTGTGTGTGTGTGTGTGTTAATAAATATAAAAGTTTACCATAAAACATTACCTCAATTCATAACAAATTATTCATGGTTTTAGACTTTAGCATCAATTAAAATAAATAAATAATAAATAAAAAAACACAATATAAATAATAGAAAACTTAATTGTCCATTGCATACTAAGAAAACAAATAATACTAATAAATTAATGCAAATAAGTTACCATTCTGTACTTACAAAAATTCAAAAACTACAAAAGTAAAAATAAATAAATAATTTATAATAATAAAAAAAAAAGCTTTTTTTTTGTACCGGCCGGTAATGTCCAAAATTAACCGATACATAACCGGTACGAAACATTGGTCTTTCAATACTGGTATACATACCGGTACGATACATACCGGCTGGTGCCAGTACCGTATCAAATACCTTGGTTTTAAGAAGATGACCAAAAACGGGGGAGCCTGGATTTTTTTAGGTGAAATAGGCTGCTTATCCATATAGTGACCAATGGTAAATGACTGGCAGTGGAAGTGATGTTATTGATAAAACTCTATAAATTATGGAAGTTTCAATGTTTTTTTGTTTTTTTTTGGATTATTTGTTACTTATTTGTCAAAATTAAGTTAAATAAAGTTATGTCGTACTTAAAAATAGTGAGAATAAGTTTAAAAATTATAAACACACAAAATTAGAGCTAAATAAGAAATTAAAAAGAAGAATGTAAAGGCAAACGGACTACTAAGCACAAAGTACATATAAGTCTTTTGTTATATATGACATTATTTTCTCACACTCGTTAGTGTAAAATGGTGTGTAAATATCACTCATTTCACGTTTTAGACGTATACATCAGTAAATAATAAAAATAAAAAGTGTAAATTAAAAATGTTACATATACAAAATATACTCGAATAAATATAAAATAATATTTTGCCCTTGTGTTACCTCTCATCAGCAGGTAGCTAGTAACAGAGAAAAGAAGACACACCCACCTAACCTACAACCAGAGTTCAAATTTCAAGCTGTACTTAAAACCATCGTAACAAGAATTCAACATAACTAATACAAGACGTACTCAACCTTCATAAATAACTAGCTCTCAAAGACAACATAGCCAATAGCCATTGCAGAAATTAGAACAACTGGTCCTTAAACCCTTAAACAGTATAGGGGTGGCGCTCCAGAACTGAGATTATGGGCTTGCCTTCAGGGTTCGTCAAGCTTCTGCTTCTCTACGGGATATTTTTCCTTGGCTTGGCTCAAGCTAAAGTCCATTACCATGACTTTATTGTGAGTACCTCTCTCTCGGTTTTTCGTTTTTGTTTCCGGACATTGGTAATATAGAATGAGAAATGGTTGTTGCACACTGTGAAGTACACACACTACTCCAAAACACAATTTTAATTATAAATTTAAAATTGTGAAAACGTGACTTGAAAACATGATTTCATAATTTAATTGAAATTATGTTTTGAATCCACAATTTCAAATGACATAGAGCACATATACCATATGTGTAATTAATTGTGCTCATATTGAATACTATGAAAGTATAATAAATGCATATATATTCCATTCTCTCATGTAAAAATGTGATACACTCTTCCGCTTTTAATATTTAAATAAAATTTTATTTGTTCAAATTTTGTAGTTGACGGAGACCAACTTTACAAGGCTGTGTAGCAGTAAGAGCCTGTTGGTTGTAAATGAAAGTCTTCCGGGCCCTGTGATCCGTGTAACAAAAGGGGATACTGTGTATGTAAATGTACATAATCAAGGAGACTATGGTGTTACTATTCATTGGTAAAGACTCTCTCTCTCTCCCTCACTTACAAAATATTTGTACCACTTTAACATTTTTTTTAATACCTTTTCTATTTCTTTTTCTTTTTTTATTTAATGGTTGAGATTAAAAACATTTATACTACTTTAATATTTGTACCGCAAAATATTTGTACCATTTTAACATTTTTTTATTTATTAAAAGTTGTTATTTTCAATTTTTAACCTCAGCTATTAAGAGTGATCTATCTGTACAAAAAATTAGCATAGATGTTTTCCTATATTAGTATTAATATAAGTACTCCTACGTGGTTATGTTATTGAAAGATAAAAAGATTCTCCAATCAAAAAAAAAAAGAAAAAAAAAAGATTCCGTTTATGCATGTCTTATTGTCTTATTCCCAATTTAGTAAGTCTTATCATTGACCCTTAGGTCTACCTGAATATATAGTTATATACATCAACTGTAATTCCATATACTATACTCGTTGGTCAATAGTCAATAGTCAATGGTCAATGGAGTGTCAAGTGGCAACAGCCACAAGGGATCTTTAGCCTACAAACATACGAACGGTTAGTAAATAAATAGTACCACACACCAATCCTTTTTTGTAAATAATTAGTACATATTTATTTATTTATGTTATGACTAAAAGGAATAATGGAATATTATTTTATTTTGCTCCCTCTATTTATCACCACCATTGTAATTCATAAGGAAAAAACTTTGATTGGTCCGTGAACAGTACACGATGTGCTGTGATTGGTCCAAAAAAATTTGAAAAGTCAAAGTTTGCGGCTACTGTTTATTGAACAGTACATGAACAGTAGCCGAAAACTCAAAACGTTGAAGCAAAACGCAAACGCAGAAGTTTTCATCCCAATCCAAACGCATTCTAAGTTATTAGATTCTTAACAAAAATGCCCCTTCATCCTCATTCAAGAGTATGTATTAAAATTTAGGTCTATAACTATAATGTTGCTCCAAAATTTGTCTTCTATATATGCTTGTTCTCTTTTACTATAGAAATAAATAAAACAATGCAAAACTGACAAATAGCAAAATAAATAAGCCTACCACTCTATTGGTTTATGTTGTATAAAAGACGAAAATGAAATAGTAAAAATTTATATTACAAAGAATATAGATAATTCAACAACAAAAAAAATGTTACCAACTTTCTCTCGGAATCCCAATTATTTTAGAACTAAAATTTTGGCGATGTATGAATAACATTTTGAATTATTTTCTTTTATCATTTTTATTCCTTTTTCTTATTTTTTTTTTTATTTTTATAATTCAATAGTTGGGGAATGAGGGATTAAAAACTTAGACATTTCTTTTTAAAACATAGGAAGTGTTAGTTAAATTATAAGGCTCTTAATTTTATTTTCCCTTCTTATTTTCTAAACAAACATGAAAAAATAGAGAAAATTTTCTAGTGGTCTTCACTATAGTGGTAAACCAAAATTAAAGAATTTCATTACCAAATAATGAAATTGTTGAAAGATATTATAAAAATATCTAAAGAAATTATGTTTTCTACAGGCATGGAGTGCATCAACCAGGAAACCCATGGTCGGATGGTCCAGAGTACATTACACAGTGTCCAATAGAACCGGGATCAAACTTCACTTATGAAATTATATTTTCGGATGAGGAAGGAACCCTTTGGTGGCATGCTCATAGTGACTGGACCCGAGCTGGTGTGCATGGTGCTATTGTCGTTTTACCAAATGAAGAGACCGGTTTTCCATTTCCTAAGCCTGATGGAGAAGAAATTCTCGTGTTAGGTATTCAATATAATCTAAACGTTCTTAATGCTCCTAGAATTTTTCAAACTTAAGAATTTCTAAACGCAAACGTTTGTTGTTCTCATATGCTTAAACTATAAGTACTTTTTGAAACTCCATAAAACCGCTTATTCAACGCCATTTAATCTAACCTTATATGATGGTATTATAAACAGATAAATATATTTAAAACCCCTTATATGATTATTAACTATGGTGCAATGACAACATGGTCAAATTTTTTATCTTTCTCCATCCTGTCCTAGCCATTTAGGTATTCGGATTGTTTGCTAACCTTGATGTATTAGCACGCATAAAGATATAAATATGTAATACCATTCGAACAATGTCTAATATCATGCATTTCTTCTCTTGTACTTGCAGGATCTTGGTATGTGGGTGACGTAAATGAAGAAGTTGCCGAAGACCTCGAAAATGGTGCTGATACTCCTCGATCTGATTCTTACACTATCAATGGCCAACCGGGAGATTTTTGTGTGTGCTCTAACGGTACGTGGACACACTCACGCTGAATGAGGAAAGATGCACAAAATCTCAAACTATTGAACGTAACTCCTAAACGTTAATTACTATTGCACACGCTAAGTTATACACTACTAATATACACACTCCAACTGAAATTTGAAAATACAATTTCAATTATAATTGTGAAATTCACAATTTCATGATTTCACAATTATAACTGAAAACACAATTTAAGTAATGTGTCCAGTACAAACATTGTGTAACTATTGCCACTCATTCCAAAATACAATCAATATTCTTGTGATGCAGAAAGTACTTACCGCTGGCAAGTAGATTATGGCAAGACCTATCTTCTTCGTTTAGTCAATGCAGCCATGAATGCAGAACTCTATTTTGCAATTGCTCAACATAACCTCACCGTTGTAGGACTGGACGGATCATACGTTAAACCTGTAATCACTGGATTTGTGATGATAGCTCCAGGACAAACAATGGATATGTTGGTCACAGCAAAACAGCCTCTTGGTCGCTATTATGTGGCTGCTAGACAATATGATAGTGCTAGGTCCGATGTTACAGACTATGATCAAACAAATGCCACAGCAATTCTTGAATATAGAGGCAACTACACTCCCTCAGCAGATCCAATATTTCCGAGCACCCTTCCATCCTATGAAGACTACGCTCCTGCATTGAGCTTCACGAGTCGTCTTAGGAGCTTAGCGAACCACGACCACCCGGTTAATGTCCCAAAAAACATTACTACCAGAATGTACATAGCGGCTTCCATGAACACTGTTACCTTTGACTATGAGGGAACTACTAAAAGTGGTCTTGCTTCAAGCTTAAACAATGTCAGTTGGATTAACCCCTCCACTGATGTTCTACTTGCCTATTACAGGTATTGCAATTTCTTGTACATTTACTATCCAATTACAAATTAAATAACTTCTGGCTAAATTGTTGTGTGAGCTTAACTAGTTAACCCAGTAAACACTATGTTTATGTAGTTGAAATGACATGATGCCAAAATCTTTTAACACAGGAACATAAGTGGGATTTACACCCAAGATTTTCCAGAGTATCCGCCGGTTCTTTTCAACTTCACTGCAGATGAGGTACCCGATTATACCACGACGACAATTCAAGGGACCAAGGTGAAGATATTTGATTATGATGAAGAGGTGGAGATAGTGTTTCAGGGTACTAATGTTTTTGATGCATCAGAAGATCATCCAATGCACTTGCATGGATACACCTTCTATGTGGTTGGCTCAGGTTATGGGAACTTTGATAATGTGACTGACCCAGAAGGCTACAATTTGGTTGATCCGCCTAAGATGAATACAGTTTCACTGCCTAAGAAAGGATGGGTTGCCCTTAGATTCAAAGCAAGTAATCCTGGTATGTCACCTACTTTTTATTCCTTGGAGTTAGCCATTTGTGATTTCTTTTACACACTAGAAGCTTGCATTTTCTTATCTTTTATTTTGAATGCTAACTTCGATTCATAAATGGATAAATTCTTGCAGGGGTATGGCTATGGCACTGTCATTTGGATCGACATCTAAGCTGGGGTATGGACACTGTCTTTATAGTGAAAAATGGTGGCACCCGTGAGACGAGTATCCGCGAACCCCCTCCTTACATGCCTCCATGTTCGAGTTCTGCAATTAGGCTCCAAAGGCTTGACAACTCGGGTGAAAAAATAAATTAGAGACCATTAATTAGTTGAACATCTCCTACTTATGTTTTTGAACTGAAGGAGATTGAAGCTTGGAATAAAATTACGGGAATTGTAACAAATTAGTTTATATCTGTATTCTGTACTACCAGAGGCTAGGTCTATAGCTAGTGTAAAATTGTACCCCGCTACTATTGAATCTGCTCTACCATGAACAATTATGAAGATATAATCAGTTTAGCAAAAAAATGAAGACAAATAATCAATTCCAAAAGAAAACAGTAATAAAGGTAACGATAGTAACAGCGATGGGACAAAATGAAAAATGAAGTTTCAGGAGCACATTTGGAAATTAGATTGTCAAATCCTCACTTACACAAAACATAACCATGCAAGTTAGTGGGAAAAAGAAGACCATGAAAAAGGACTAGCCATAATTGGAAATGTGCTTCATTTTACACTAATTAGGCTAATCAAATTCTGCAACCACTTCATCTCAGAACTAAGAGATGATCATATTTGACACAAAAACAATCATGTCCGTAGCTAGTAAGAACATGTCAAATGCTAGAATTGAGACCCACCCATAGATATTTTGTGTAACACGAAACTAGTGACCATTACGAGTGCCACATTCTTACTCGCTTTAGTTTGTTTGGCGTAAAATGATTTTAGTGGGAAAATATTTTTGGCTAAAAACATTTTCAAAAAAACTGGTTGTTTTAAGATGTTCAGTTGTGTTCTTGAAAATATTTTGGAAATCATTTTTTCCGACATTTGACTTGTACCAAAAATCACAAATTTTCTTTTACATTGATATTGATTAAATAACAATTTTAATTCAACACTTTCAAATATCAATGCAAAACAACTAAAATCAACCTTAAAAAAACACAATCAAAATAAAATTATTGACAATCAAAATATAAGTGGTGAAGATAAAAAATAAATTAATTAATTAAATAAAATAAATTTTTAAAAAAAAAAAACAAACAAACAAACAACAAAAACTATCAACTAAACTTACACATTTATATGCATAACTATAAACTCTTGAGAATTGGTTTTGTGTGATTTTTTAAAGTTGGGGGCAATTTCCAAAATTTTGAGGTATATCAAGATCATTTTAGAGATTTCAAGAGGCATTTATTTTACTTTGATACACTATTTAGATAACTAAAATTTAGAGAATTAGAAAAAGAGTTTTCCAGTTCACTTGAAAAAGAATGATTATTGTCAATCTCAAAACATATGAAATAACTGTCCCAATTATTATTATCCCTAACTAAAAAAAATATCATCAGATATGAAATTATAAATGTCTCTAACACCTACTAAATGATCAACATTATTGTGGTTTTGAGAGGGTTTTTTTTTTTTTTTGGTGTTTTTAGGGGTATTTTAGTCTTATTCAAGGTTTTGAAGGCATTTTGGTGATTTGGAGGTATCAAGGTTATTTTGTAGATTTTGGAAATATTTTAGTCATTTTAAAATTTTCAATATTTTAGTCATTTTAAAATTTTCAGGAGTAGCTTTATCATTTTAGAGATTTGTTTAATTATTTCAAAGGATTTTAGGGAGTATTTTTGTGATATTAGAAGTTTTGAAAGTATTTTGGTCATTTTGATAGTTTCAATGGCATTACAGAGATTTTGATAATATGTTAAATACATTTTTGTCATTCTAGAAGTTTTTGTTTTATTCGGTATGAAAATATTTCAACCTTGAAAGAGAGTGATCTTTCTAATCAATAGAAAATTATTTTCAATTGTCCTAAGTGCCCGATAATGAGAAGTACAATTTTTAGAATAAGACAACATTTTTTAGAATAGGATGTACTTTAACAACTTTGATTAGAATTTTTTTTTTTTTTTTTGAGAAAAATTTTAATTAGAATATTGAGTTGCCCATTTTGTTTAAGTTCTAGTTTGGCAAAACTAATAAATAAATAAGGTTCCTATATTCACTTCGGAACTACATATTGTGAGACATCTGAATCCATTACCTTTCCTATGTGATACTCAGGGTCTGTTTGGATTGAGGAGGAATGGAGAGGAGTAAAGTAGAGTTGATTAAAAATAGGCTAATTTTGAGTCAATTCTACTCTACTCTCCCTCCCTCCCCCTCAATTCAAATAGACCATCAATGATGGAGTAAATAATCAAGGAACAAAATAACAATTAGATTTACTGAACTTCTTACATCAGTTCTAATCACAGAGCCACATGACATAGGCCTAAAATTCAAAAATAGATTAAGCTTATAAATACAGGGAGAAAGATCACAGGAAAAACATATTGGCAAAGGAGTCATTTTAAGTCCAAAAAACATTATTTTGCACAAAGAAAGCACCTTTATGGTCTCTCTTTGTGGGATTTGTCTGAGTATTATAATAAACACAACATTTTGGCCAAAAATGTAATATTACCAAACCCAAAGCATTGTGCATGTCCCCTTCTGTGACTGTCTAACAATCCATAGTTAAAGGGTGGAGATGCCATTGCAAAGCTAAGCTAATTATTAGCTTTTTGGGCAAACTCCCTTTGACCCTTTAATACCAAGTATAAAAGGAGGCTACACTCAGCTAGGTACTAAAAAAGAGATTGATCTCATCTGGGACCTGACATCTATTATTATCATATATATATATATATATATATATATATATAAGCTAGTGTTATGGGATAATTACTACGTTCAAACATTACAATGAAGAAAATAAATGCTAACATGGGCTTCCTCTTTTCTTCTTTACTTTTCCTATTTTCTTTTCATAGTTTTAGTCTTTCAGATTATTCAGAGGCAATAAAACATTACTCCATTAGTACATATTCAAATTCAAATGTCTAAAATGAAACATCAACCCCATCCCCAATAACTTCTTCTCTATTTTTTTTACCATTCTCAACCTGTTTGGTAGAATTAACACAAATGTACTCAGGTATTGCTGTAAACTTTGATCATGAGATTTATCTTACCAATTCCCAACAGTTCTATTTGGTAGGTGACTGATGCATGAATGAAAATTCAAGGAACACCATGATCGAATAATTAGATCTCCATTATTGTTACCAGCTTCAGCCAGTTACAATATATTAGCCAAATTTGAGTTAGTATAAACCAGCTAACCCAACCCCTTGACCTCCCAAACAGCTTGAAAATTTTTTTAAGCAAGCAAATCCTGGAGTAAATAAATTTAAATCAAATCCAACTGCAATCCAATTTACAACCAAGTTTACAAACACCAATTCATTTTAGGAGTAATTTCAAAACCTCAACTTTTCTTCTTAGATTCCACTATTACTAATAACTACTCTTTAAGATTTATCAAATAACAAGATCGAAAATTGGTTCTACTACAGGTAAAACTTGGTGATGAAACAAAAAACTAAAATTTTGGGCTGAATACTCAAGACAGTAAAAAGTTCTTTCCTTCTGATGGCTTAAGGTGTTTGCTTCCTTCTATTTGTCACCATATGCGGTCTCTCCGTAGGATGACCAAAGACACACACATTTCCTGTATCAATATGATTCTCCAATAATTACAATCCAAGGAAAATATTCTCACCAACATGAGGGTTAATATATAATACCATCATAAAGCAGAAAACAGAATTCTACACCCGCCTACATGTTTACTTCCAAGAAATTACAGAATTCTACACCATCACCTCTTTAAGTACTAATACACCATATACTTGCACAGTAGGTGCGCTATATATATATATTAGTTAGGTTCAAGTTATTAACTTTTGCCAATATTACACTGCTTAATACTTAATAACTTTCTATTGGATTTGTTTAGTGACAATTGTCTCCTTATATATTTCCTGCCTGCAAAATATCAAGATGATGATCGATCAATAACCATCTCATCTATAAAATGTTTAAATTTCAAGTTTTTCGTTCTATAAATTTTTTTTTTCTTTTTTAAAATTAAAAAAAAAAAAAAAAAACATTAATTTAGGGATAGAATAATGAGTTTGGTGTGCATGTCAAAAATGTGTAATCCAATTTTGGATTTTCCAAATATAAAGAGGAATTTAGATATGTAATATATATAAGACCTCCATGAGTCTATGATAATCATAAAGAATATGGTAAAAATGAAAATTTCAAACCTGGTCTTATTTCTTACATGTCCACAAAATTCAAAAGTCAAACACGTTACATGTGATACCTGTAGCCACTGTAACTATTCAATAAAACAAGGTAGATTGGATCTTGGGAAGTGAGCTGGAAAAGCTTCAAGGCAATGTAGACAGATGTGGTAATGCTAAAACAATGAAAAATACAATATATTAGTAATCAATCCAAACTACATTGGAACCGAGAATAATTTTATGCCCTATGCTGGTGTTAAAAGAGCATGCACCCAAAACAATAACATAGGAACCTGTCCAATGAAAAAGCTTCACACTTGTAGTTTAATATTTTTGTTATTATTATAATGTTCTACTGTCATAAGACGAGTAAATTCTTATCTCTTCTTCTCACAACTTTATCAAATGAACATTCTCTAATGATGGTGTAAGCCTAATACTGAAACACCCGTCCATCTATCTCTAGACACGGTAAAAAACAGGTACGAGTTTTGGCAAAACACATGATATGCAATCTTGAAAGAACAAGAGAGAGGCAATGCAGTAGTCAACGGCAAATATCTAACATTGAAATTGTAGAACTTTACCATTGACAGAGAGAAATATCAGGATGCAATACTGATTTAAAGGTCAACTGTTCAAATTCAAAGGTGGGACAGGTAAAAGCCAAAGTCATATCTATATCCTTGAAATTGATGCATCAATTTTTCAGCTACAATTTGTTATAAATAAATTATTAACAGCATAGATTATTAACTTTAAATTATGAAAAAACAAAGAAATTCCATTAGATAAATTAATTCATGGTTTCTGTCCCAGATAGGAAGTAATAAACAACATCATATCATCATGTTTTCTGTCCATGATAGGAAATGACCACAGCAACAATAACAACAACAACATCAGCAACAAAATGCCGGATGTCAAAACCATTGTTTTCAACAATCATCTTGGGAAACATAGAACTAAGCAGTATTATTTTATTTTTATTTTTGATAAGTAGGAAAGATAGAACTAAGAAGTATTGGCAATACGAAAGTAATAAAATGGGTGTATTTGGTTACAACCAAAAATCAGCATATGTGCTAGTTATGATTGATGTATAAAACAAGAATGATGTTATCTCGTAATTTTATGTTGGGTTAATTGCAGAAATTCACCCTAAATTATGATAGTCCTTACACTTTGTGTTCCAAATTATGAAATTTGCAATCACCACCCCAATTGTAACAAATCTTGCAAATTACAACCCACTGTCTATCTGGATGTTAAGTTTAATGTTCAACTGCTTTGCACTAAAATGACAAAACTGCCCTCCCAAAGTGAAATTTACCAAACTGCCCACAGGCCACAGGTCTGCTGCAGAAACTCAGATTTTGATTCCTTTCTATGAAACTAAACTCATAGAGGTGTTTTCCATTATCAAAATTGCCCCCATATTTTAACTTCTTGAAAAATGAACAATGACATGGAGTTTAGTGGCCGAATGGTTGAAACACATAATTGTACAATTATTTAAATTTTTAAGATTTTAGATTTACAGTGACAATCTTGCCCATTCATGTGTAGTTATAAATATGGGTAAAAAACCACCCTAAACCTCTCTCACTTCCACTCTCACTACAATATTTTATTTTAATTTCAATAATCTGTGGGTGAGCTCAAAATTTTGTTTGCAGTCAAAGTCTGGGTTCTTTTGGGTTTGGTATTTGATGGACCTGCAATTGGTAAAAATGGGTTTCGATTTCGTTCATAAAAGAAAGAAGTTGGTTCTTCTATTCACCGCTTTTGGCTTCATCAGTTACAGTCTCTGAATGGTTTATCATCTACTTTCAGTAACTCACAAAAGTGGGAATTTAAAGCTTTTGTCAGCCTTGCTTTCTATAGCCGAAGCCTTTTACTATGCTGGGTCTAGATTTGCTTTTCTTGATGTGGGAAGATGAATTGTTTGAGATTGGGTTCACTCCATTTACAAGAAATGAGCTATAGGGGTGCACTAATTTGAAATAGGGAGGCAATAAGAATGGAGGGTAGTTTAGTAAATGTAACTGTGGGAGATCAATTTTTACATTTAACTGGCTGAGGGTTTACACATGACTTAAGACTTAACATCCAGATGGTAGTGTGCAAAAGTTACAAGGTGTATTACAATTGGGTGGTGACTTCAAGTTTTCATGGTTTAGGTTTTGGGGTGCAAAGTGCAAGTACCCCAAAGTTTAAGGTAAATTTCTACAATTAACCCTTATATATTTATGTAATAAAAGTCCAAAATTTGCTGAGTACATTATAATATAATTACATATTTATAAGCAAAAAATTATAGATTTACATAGTTTACTAGAAAATTTTAAATTTAATGAAGGAAAATCCCAATTTTGATTTGCATAAGGCATTTCAGTCAATAAAGTTCCACACAGTGCTCATCAAAGACAGTGAAACTCTAGTTTCATAACATTACACACCTAACAAATTACATGTTTCCATTACCAGATAAATCAAAGGGCAGCTAATATTTGAAATCATGAGTGAGAAATTACCTGCCAAATGATACCAACAGAATTATCCAGATCATTGCAGAAATCCAACTTGATTCCTTGTAATAAACCCAAACCTGATATTTAATACAGAAGGATGAATATACTAATTATTCAAAAAAGAAATCATAATAATGATACAAAAATCCAAAAATGTCATGCACTTACTTTCTAGGAAAACTTCAGACATATTGCTGTTGTATTTCATAATCTCAAAAGTTTTTTTTTTTAAATAATTAGGAAGAAAAGAAAGAAAAAGTTGAATTTGAATAAAATTATTGTTGAGCAACATATTACTGATCCCATTCATCCCAAACCAACTGTATAAGTCAAAAAAATATAAAATTTTGCAAGGGGCTCAAAACACACTCAAAGTTCATTTTGAGGTTCTGCATCATTGCTATGGGAACCATTTGCACCTTGATAGTGCTCTCTTGAACATCTGACCAGCCATTAACTGTTTGCTTTTTACAAATAGGAAGTTGATTAAACAACCTCTCACCACTACTCTGCCTAGATTTTAATCGACAATTGCAGGCAATGAATACACACTATATATTTTTTGTATTTATGAAAGATCATATGTCCAACAAAAGATGGAGCTTAAAGCAATGAATTAACATGAAATTTAGAATTTTGTATTGCAATATTGTTATCATATACTCCCGTTGTTCCATTTTGTTTGTTCAGTAGATAGTAACATACAAGACTATATATATATATAGTAAAAGATATGTGGTATGGAATACATATTATCAACTAGCAAAAGATATGTGGTACGGAATACGTATGCATTTCATTTAGTTCAAGGTTTTAAATAATGTTTTAAAAATTCGGCATAGAAAACATATATTGACATACATACATATAGATATTTTACATATTTGAATAAATGTTTTACATATTTGTTCACTAACTATTGTCCATTATTCTATTTTTACTTTGCCCAAAATATTTGTCCAGTTTTAAAAGTCAATGGTTATTAATATACTGATTTCCAAGCATACCCCTTCCATTTTGAAAAACGTTTATATGTTTCTTTAAAAAAAACAAAACACAAAATGATGTTCCCTTCAAAAGTGAAAGTTTATAAGACAAACAAAACAGGACGTAAGAAGATGAAAGTTTCCATGCACATAGTTACTTCTAAACTTTCTAATTAAAGTTGACCAATTAATTCTCCTTCATCGCAATTTAATGGTGACATTATTTGCTTTCAAATAGCTATGAAACTGCAGAGATGAAGGCACTTAGAAACATACCGATAGGGCCACAACATTGATATAAAAGTCAACAAGTGTTGCTATCATCCACCTGCAAGTATTTTATCAAAATCATTACATTCACCTTACAAGTAAATGACCTTCACAGACAAACTTGAAAAGAGACATATTACAGACACAAGCATGCAAACGTTGCCAATGAGCTTTAGCTCAAATGGCATCTCCTCCAACTTAGAGAACAAGGTTGCTGGTAAGGCCTTGAGTTGAAAACCCATTGCATGAGTAAAACATACCAATTTAAAAAAGAAGAAAAGCTAAATGCAAAAGTTCTGCCAAATATTGCATAGTTAGTATACCATTTGAGAATGACAAAATTGTTGAAAATGTACACATATTTGTTACAAAAAGTGAATGAAATGATTAATATATATATTCTTTTTTTTTTTCTACTAGTTAGGCATTGGAGCCTCGACCTAAAGCTGACCATTTAAAAAACCCATTGAAAAGCTTCTATTATAACCCACGTATAGAGTGCTCCACTTAGCTTCTATTAGCGCAGTCAGCAAGGCCATAAAGTATTTAGTTGGAAGCATAAGCCCGGAAGTTTTTAGAAACTTTCACTTTCAACACGCAAAGAAGATGGTTATGTCACTAAGCATGCCGGCATAGAGGACACCAAAAGCATAAACAAGACAAAAACTTACCGCAGACTTAAACAAACTTTCAGTCCCTCTCTAGCATTTATCTAATCAGATCATAACCTAAGAGGTCTTTTTATAGGGAGATTCAGGGAGGCACTATTGTCTCTTTCCCTTGGAAAGGTATTTGGTCCATGAAGAATCCCAAGAGGGTGTCATTCTTTTCATGGACAATAGCATCAGGAAAGATTTTTATTTTGGATAACCTTAAAAGGAGGAATTTGTCATTGTTTAATTGGTGTTGTATGTGCCAAAGTAATGGGGAAATGGTGGATCATCTTTTAATCCATTGCAACGTTGCTTATGCTTTATGGGGAGATATCTTTCAGATGTTTGGGATTCAGTGGGTCTTGCCAAGGAATGTTGCTTCTTTGCTATTTATCTATATAAATTGGTTTGGCAAACAGGGTTCCGATACTTTAAACATGGTGCCAGGTTGTTTGATGTGGCTTGTTTGGAAGGAACGGAATAGTCATACTTTTGAAGATATGGAGAGCTCATTGGATCAATTGAAAACTTTGTTTGCTTGTACTCTTTTGATTAGTCCCGGATTTGGGGTTTCACACAATGTTCTTCTATTTTAGAGATTCAAGTTTCTCATAGATTTTCATTTTGAGTTTTCTGTACTTTTTTAACACTTTTTGTTCATCATCGTTAACATAAAGTTTATTTGATCATTAATAATACTACATTACTTACTTATCAAAAAAAATAAAAGGGGAATGCCAGCAATCTCCAACAAAATCAGACAACCCAACCAGAGCATTCCATATCAAAATATAAAATTTAAGAATCCATGAAATAATTTCTTATTATTCTAGATCTTAATATAATTTCATGTTATTCTAGATCTTAATATAAAAGACAGAATATTCATAATTGAAAAGTAACATACAACCAGACAAAATTTTACTTAGTGCATTTCTCACAAAATTAATAACAAACTAAAAAGGACTCATAGATGTTTAAAAAATTTTGACCAGATTTTTCCTCCTCACTCCAAAAGAAAAGCCTAATGAAACAAAACTTGAGCACATACCACTGGTTCATGTAACGTGAGTGACCCTGAAACTATCTTATCTTATGCTAGGTGCATAACTTTTTTTGATAGGTATGCTAGGTGCATAACCTGCCATCCATCCCTTCAATGTGCAATACTAATCCATGTTCTAGGTGACTTGCAGATTTACTGTGACATTAGCTACTGAAAATAACTAGTAGGAATACAACTTAATTTATTATTTAGAACTACCAATTTGAATATGATGTTTAAGATAACCTAGGCATTTCATATGGCTCCTAAAAGATAAGATGGAAGACTAGGGAAGATATTCCCAGCCTGTCTCACTAAACATGGGGTTGGGGTATGTTTAGATGTCTACAAAGTTCAGTCATGCCTAATTCCATAGGCAGAAACGTCTTAAAACATAGACATCATAGCATGACAGTATCAGAGCCTGATAACCAAAAATAATTGCATATGACACAAGGTTAGGCCAAGGACTGGAAAAGATATGCTATATTCTACAAAATTTAGTGCAGCAGGTTGCTTGCCTGTACTGACATGATTAGAGGTAACATCATGTTTTCTAAATATAATTTAAGAATTCGTGCTAAATAATTAATATTTCCAATCATCTGACGAATTCTTTTATATAAAATCTTTTTGGCAAAACTAAAACTTACCTGTTATCCCAAACATAAATACAACACAAGAAGGAAAAACAAAAGTATGAATACAACATACATGAACTCTCTTCTTTTGTATTTGTTATGAACATTATTTCTACTCTAACAAAAATGAGAAGAACCTGATGATATACCTATAAACGATAATATAGAACTGTTATTGACAAGTAGCATAACCAGAGGATGGTACTATCCATAATGATTAAAATAAATACTTACGGAGTTAAAAGCTCTTTGCGAAAGGGAGAACCATCAGTCAAGAGAGTATAAACCAAAGTTCCCAACATCAAACAACCCAAAATAACGAAAAGGATCCTCAGAGTCACAACAAAAGAATGATTCCTCTTTTGTTGTGTGTCATCCCTACACAATGAGTATTTTTGAAGTAAATCACACTTTTGGAGAAAAGTGAATGGAAAAAAATAAATAAATAAATAAATTTACTGAAACATGCAATCACATCTTTCTTCATTGACAAAATCCTACAGCACAAAAAGGTATGATTTACCTAGTAACCCATTGAAGAAGGCAATAAAATAATGATTTACCTGGAAACTTACTAAGATTACTAAAGCAAAGCTCCATCCTTTTTTTTATATTATAAATTCCATCCAAATTTTTATTTTAAAGGATGCATAGCATAATTTTCTGTTTACACAAAGACAGATGATCTATCACAATTCAAAATGATACATAAATAATGCATGGAAAGAGATGTTTTAACTCAGGGATAGTGATTTTAACTCAACCACTTGTTCAACATGGTTAATCCATTCCTCTCTCTCTCTCTCTCTCCATATGAGACAGAGAGGGACAGGATGCAAATAAAACAACTATTGTGTCTCTCATACTTTCTTTTCCAGCTGAATAGCACATCAACCGCCTTATTTGGCATCATCCTTTGAACTACAAATAAAGTGAAGAGAATGATCATAACACTCTCACATAGTAGCAGATCATCTAGTGACTCACTACTTGATTTACTCATGCAACAGCAATCCAAAAAAATAACATTCCTTTTGATGAAATTACGCACAGTTAGGATCTTTTCCGAGGCAATTTCTCTTGGAACTTTTGTATGCCAGATACTCTTCCAAGGAAAATCACACCCATAAAACCCTCTAATTATCTTATAAAAATAATGGACATTACAGTGACCACTATGGGTCAACCTCCAAGCTATCCTATTGGCCATACTATTTGATGGAAGATCAGAATATAGAAGATCAAAAGACAAATAATATAATTTGAGGTCCCAATTCTGACACACGCATACAAATCAGATTCCATGCCTGAATCCTCCCACTGTCCAAAGAGTCCTAAATACTGGCTAAAAGGAACAAATCATAATATAGATCATTTGGCAAAACATGGGCACAACACACTTGTTACACTTCCTGCTAAACTTGATAGACCTTAAACCTTGCACCCATGACAGCCTAACACTTACGACATCTGCCATAATAAATCCCTATATCTCACACATAGGATGATCCCCCTCCACATTATAACCATTTCCCCAGCTATGTGGGATCATAGGTACTTAGTTTTCTAATTCCCAACCTTCCAAATCTAATGGGAGAGCAGACAAGATTTCAATGCACTAAATCAAATTGCAATTTATCTACAGCCCACCCCATAGAAAAATCTCCTATATAACTTCTCTAATCTATTAGTCAAATGGGTTGGGATGGTGAAAAGGGAAAGAAAATAGAAGGTAAGTTATATAAAGTACTTTGATGATAGTGTTCCTTGAAAAGTTCAATTTTTCCCATCCTATCAAGAACCTTTCTATCCTCTCTACAATAGTATTAGTAAAAATTTAAACTCAATGAATTCAAAAGAAATTTGGTACCTTTTTCCACTCTCAGATAGTACACAAAAACAGCTTGTGAACCATACTGAAATTGTAAACCAACAAACTGAAGTACCTCAATCCTCTTCAATCCAGTAAAGGAACAAATTTAAGAAATTATAAAAACAACAGTGAACTGAATCTTCATGCCTCCACAAATCTTAACAGGGAAAAACTAAAGGAGAAAAGGGAAATTGGAATAACTCCAAAATTTAACATAGAAGACAAGCTTATAGATGATTTAAAAACCTACCATTTTATTTCAACACAAGTGCATAAGAACATCTACCTGCATAAGAAAACTAAAAATGCAAACCTGTAAATTTATATACATACTTGCCTGGATGCCGCAACAGAACATAATCCATGGGATCTTGTAAATTTTGTTCAGATGGAACCTTCAGGAGTTGCATGAGAATGTAGGCACAAGTAGTAATGCTGAAAATTAAAAACCATTTTACTTCCATTGAAAGATTGGTAGTGCCATAAGCATGATAAAAATAATGCTCAAAAGCTCATTTACAAATTTGATACTTCAACAATAACACAATATATACATAAAAAACTTAAAATCTTTAAAGATGCAAAGGAATCAAAGGCCCTCAATGCCACTTTCACCTTAGAAATATTAAAAAATATATATATATATATATATATGAACCAGAAAATCAGGTACTAACATGTTCATAAAATGAGTGTAATGTTATGATGGATAAATGGAAATACAAGAAAAGAAAAAAGTTGAAATAGAGAATTTTGCTTAAAAATAGGAGTGGCCCCTATAATAAAAGGATGAGGGAGAGTCACTTGAGATGGTTTGGTCATATACAAAGGAGAGTGATTAATGCACCAGTTAGGAAGAGTGAATTGATTCAAGTCAAAGGGGAAAAAATATAAAGGAAGACCTAAAATAGCACTAACTAGTAAAAAAGGATATGACAATTACGGAGGTGACAAAAATTATGATTTCAAATAAGATAGAATGACTGAAAATTATACATGAGGGCAACCCCAAAGGTTTGGAACTAAAGTTTGTTTGTTGTATTAAATAGAAAATATTGAGCCAAATTTGCAATTATGAAAAAAAGGAGAATAACAAAATAAAACCAAAGCTTCAAAAGCACAAAGCAAACTAAATAATTTCAAAAATGAAGCAGTCAGAATAATGAGATAACATAAATTTTTCTGTTTTGAATAATATTAACGACTTTTCTAAAACATACGAATAAATAAGACAGCATAAGATAATTGTATCTCATAGATCATATCCAATGTCAGTAGTACTTCAGCATTACCAATTAATTTTTTCCATGTTTCACATATGTGCATCATGTCGCTTGATTCCATAACCAGAAAAGTACTACTGTTTACATAAGTCTGACTAAAAACTTGACCATGCGGAAAAAAGAACAAGGAAAATTCTAGCAAAACATTTTGGAGAAAATCAAAATATAAAAACTGCAGAACTAAAGAAGGAAAAACCAGGTTCCAAATACAAGAGAAGTAGCAACTAAAAAACAAGTGCGTAACAATCTTTGTCAAATATTAGTCATGATCCAATCATTCATTGAACTCAGCAAAATAATTTTAGAAAAGTACTCTTTTTTTTTTCTTTTTCTTTTTAAGTCTATGTCACTCAAATACTCCCCCATTCCCTGAAATAAATTAATGTTCAAACCTATTCTTGTTTCTAATACTTTGATGTCATGTTCATTTGAATAACAGAAAATAGTTTGTGGCTCAACATAATCTCATGGGATAACTGAACACAGCCTTCAAGTAGATAGACCTTCCTACAATATGTCAACCCTAAGTTGTAACGTTTTCAAACAAAAAATAAACTTCAACAGATTTAAAAGCAAATAAAAAAAATACCTGCCAAAGCATACTAGCAGAATTATCCACGGTATTGCAGTGATCCATTTAGGTTCCTTGTAGAGAATCCATGCCTGATATGGTAGATGAGTATGTGAGTTCAAATAAAATTTTATTCAACAAGCATAAATAAGACTGAAATTTTCTAATAAGACAATGTCCTATGACTATAATTAGGTATCTAAGCTTTCAATTAGCTCATGCACTTCATGTATAGTATAAGATACTTTGGAATTTTTATTACACATGCATATATTATGCAACAAACAATTATATGTCCATTTTGAAGTAGACTTGAGGACATTCTATATATAAATTGATAGCATCCAATCATGGTTTTAAATATCAAACGAAAAACCCATAAGCTCTTCAAGCACTAAAACAAGGAATTCATGACCCTTCCATCACTACCTCCAATTTAGAATCCTCTACAATAAACTCTAGAAATAACATTAAAAAAAAATCCTAGATAGATTGCTTCATCATACCTTGTAAAAAATTAGTGAAATATTGATGGTTCATTCATAGTACTAGCTAGTTTTTTTGTCTCAAGTTTCTTAAAACATATGTTCACAAGTTTTCCTTTGTTTCATTTTTTTTTAAGCACAATAGTAACTTAAATGAAAAAAAAAAATGTATATCTATATATATATATAGGATTTAAACCTACAAAACACATGCTCTTCCATGGTGATTGCTCTTTATCTCATACTCTCTGTTTGTTTAGACAAAATGGAAAATAAAACTTTCATTGTTCTATCTTATCATTCCAATTACCCAACTCCTAATTTAAAAATAAAAAGACACAAATCAACTATTGAGTTTCCAATTAAGGAGCGTTTGGTTCACTGTGACGTTACATTATGCCATAATATTAGGTTCGTATAATCTTACATTAATAAAATCTCTATAAAAAATATAATATTACATTATTTAGAAAGAAGATAAGATTAAGATGATATGATATATTTTATAATGTTAGAAAAAATAAAATAAACTTAAAATTTAATGTCACGTCATCGCAAGGCCACGTCACAGCAAACCAAAAGCCGTGAAAATTTAGATGGTGAATAATACAATTGCAAAAAACATACCGCAAGAGGTACAACGTTGATATAGAAGTCAACCAAGGTTGCCACCATCCACCTGATCGTTCAAATTTCAATTTTTAGTTTTGGTGTTTCTTGAACCAAAAGAAAAGAATTATCTCTAAATATATATATATAACCCTTAAAAAGTAACAGATTTTGACCAAGAATAAGCAATTAATCCACAATAAATTAACCAAAAAATAAGGCTATTTTAGTAACATGGTGAGAGAGAGAGAGCGTACGGGGTGAGGAGGTCTTTACGAAAAGGAAGATCATCGATGGAGATGGTGTAGATGAGAGTAGCCAACATAAGACAACCCAACACTGCGAATACACTTCTTAACCCAATTTCCCATGAACTCGCCATCGCCCCCCCTTTTGCCAACCAAACTAACTAACTAACTAACAAATATTGCTGCCAAGGCAAAGAGACTCAAAAAGAGAGCATCGTTGTTCTGAAAAATGAATATATATAAAGAAAAAGTGGACACCACTGCTCCACGTTGCTTATCGGGTAACCTCATGCAATTGTCCGTTATTAAAACTAGATTTATCACACACGCTTTTGTATAACTTTTTTATTATTATTTTAAGTTTAATGTAATTTTTTAATTTAAATTTATTTATTGTTAATGAGGTTATATAGAAATAAACTTTAAAAAAACTAAAATTTAGAATTTGAAAATAAATAAAAGACTAGGTTTAGCATGCGCTAGTTTTTAGGAATAAATGTATTAAACATGTGTGATATATATTCAAACAATAATGTACTAATTTTTAGGAGAAAAAGTTTATTACATAGTTTATTTTTGCTTTTTAATTTTTTGAATTACAATTTTAACCCTACTTTTTATTTTTTTAAGAATAAGGATTATTTAATTAAATTAGGAGTATTTTTGACATTTTTCAAAGATATAACTAACTTTCTAAATCCTCTTAATATATAGAAATAAAGATAAAATATCACTATTTTTGTCATACACCTTGTGAATAATAATAAAAATTTAAAAAATAATTATGGATTCATGAAATTGACTTACTGCGTTACAAACGGCCACTTATGATAATTGTGACAAAATTTGTAATTTTTTATGTAGTACTAGAATTACTCATTATGGTGACTTGTTCCATAGCCGCAACAAAATTTCTCAACATTTTTCACAACATTTAAAGTGTCAGGCTGTCAACCGCATCCTATGTAAAAATAAAATAAAATAATAAAATATTTATTGAGACCCACCTCATGAATGAGATAAAAATATTATGACATTTTGTTGTGTCTTTATACTTTCTCAATTATGATAGAGTATAGACCATATTACTATAATTAGAGGAATGTCTATTTCCATGTCAATTACTATCATTAATTTTTCTCACATTGCTTACGTGGAAACACCAAATTCACAAGTCACAAGTAATTATTAAATGTTCTCGATATAATACTCTCTTCTCTCACATTTAACATGGGAGGAGGGAGCACAACATGTTGATGTTACTTTTTAGATAAAACTTAAATATAGTGCTTAGTAAGTACCTTTTATACAATACGTTAGATTTTTTAATCAAATTCAAATGCATAACTGTTTTAAATTAAGTTATTCTTAAAAAAGATAACATTGTTTATGCTTCTTTAGTCAATGCTCCTAATAATTTGGCATTTGACATGTTTGGAGTTCCCAATGCTTGAAATGTGGTAAATTCCTTAATTTGCTTAGTTTAAAAGTATGTTTAAAAATGGACCTCAAATGACTCTAAATAAATGGGTGTTTAAATGTGCACTATTGCCTCCTTAAATTTCATCATTTGTTTATGCACAAGTTCCTCAAAAAACTGACGCTGTCTTGCATAATTTAATTGCTTTACAATTACATGACCAGTTTCAAAATGATGTCATTTTGCGTTTTTTAATGGTATCCAAAAATAACGTTGTTTCGGTGGTTACATGTTCAGTATTATTTTTCTTTTTTTGAGAAAAATGTTCAGCATTCTTTATTGTTATATTGGTTAATTTTTGGTAACATAATGTCGCTAGGTGATATGATAAAATGATGAAAAGGGAGAAGTCATAAGCTTTGGTTTGAAACAACGACACTGGACTGGAGATCATTGTTCGAATTCGAAATACTATTTCAGATGACAAGCCTCTCTTCAATTAAATGGTTCTTCTCACATGTAAGTCCTTCAATAATCAACCTAGAGTAACAAAAGGAATTTTTGTTAATAATCTAAAGGGAATGGCGTTTTTCAATTTCATGGAAGTACAATTGTTAGGTGCAAAGACCAAAGTTGGATATGTTGGTTCTATCAAGACTCTTGAATTGATATGGGAGATTGATAGCCCAAATGTCACTTTCAAAATCAAGTGATATGTATTTTTGATGTGTTCATGACATTGAAATATTGAAGTCCTTCTACGAAGTCCATTAATATGTCAGTCTATCCAAGTTTGTTCAAGTGTAGGCAAAATCTCCAACTTCCATCTTTGGCTAGTTTCACACTCCCTTACATGCCTTGTGACAATCTTGCTCCGTTTTTTTTTTTTTCTAATAGAAGTGTCTCTTGGCACTTTTTTGTGAAGATTTCTTATAGCCAAAGTTTCCAACTGTGGAGGAGTCATGGATGTGCTGCAATATACTTGGCTTTAAGGAGGATTCTTTTCCCAACAAAGACCCTTACTTTGTAAAGCATGATGCCCTTCTTCAAAAAGAATCCCTTCAAGCTGTTGTGTTGTCACCTTTCTAATCTTAAGGGTTGCAAGGATGCCCTTGCTGTCCTCATCCTTCTCATAGCATATCTGATCTTCCAACTCTTCAATCCAAAGGGTGATGAAGTATCTGCTTCTTCTGTTGGGGCTTCCTCTTCTTTTATGGACAAGCCATCTTATCACTCTATTGTCCTTCCCCACTCTTATACTCAACCAAAAACATGTAGCCAATAATTTTTTAGCTTTTAATTTATGTGTAGGGTTGCCAGTTTTCTATTCTAATAGGAATGTGACTGGTCAGTTTTAATAGTTAAAAGAGTTTACCTTAAAGTTTATTTAACTGCAATGACCGATGCCAAGAGCTTCTTATAAAAGTGAACATATGGTTGTGAAAGGTTATGGACCTCCTTTCGCGAATCAAGCCAGCTCTTAATTATGTACTTGATGCATCACATCTTTTATAAATATCTTGGAAAAATCGGTAGGCCGAGAGCCGGTGGGTTGGAGACAACTTTCTTGAGTTCTTCAAACGTTTCTTCCGCTACATCATTTCATTGAAAGGACTTCTTTTTCAATTAGGTTTGGTTGATTCTTTTGGTTCACCCACGGACCAATCAAAAATATTTTAATCCCATTTATTTTGATGCACTTTAAGATTGGTTTTCAACCAAGAAAAATTACACTATTTCACAAAAATGGGTAAAACACACGCACAAAAAGATGTACTCCAAATCTTCAATTTTTCACATTAGAATGGTCTCATGATTTACGAGTACATTACAATTTAGTAGTTCTACCCATTCTTCAGGTTAACCTTCTTTTTCTTTTCTTTTTTGGGGAGTGCGGGGTGGGAATGCTCTATTCTGCTTATGGTAAAAATAAAAATAAAAGGCCAATTAGGTTGTGCATAGCTAATCAACAGATAACTACAAGTTACAATGGCTTTTGAGTAGAGTTGTGGTGTGCCTTTGTGTTAGAACTCATTTCCTTCTACCTTGTATGTGTGTGTTTGTTTCTCAAAAAAATAAATAAATAAATAAAATAAAATAAAATAAAACAGATAACTACAAGTTCAAACACTCTTTCCCTAATCTATGCTTAAAATAACTCATGGTGAACCAATCCAAGATAGGTTTCTACAATTCCGGATTCTTGAAGTCCATCCTAACCAAAACAAGACTACTTTTAGTTTTTTCCACATGGCAATTTCAGTGTCAAGCATGAACTTGCAAGAACTTAGTTAACAGGGTGTACAAAACCAAAAAAAGATGAAAAAAAATGGAAAGAATCACAAGGCCCACAAAAAATGACGTCGCAACCAAAAACATTGGGTCAGTCAAATTATTTGATATGCCAGATCAGCATGCACAACCACCCCTTGGCTCGGAATCTGAAACAGCCTCAGGGATTCCTTGGAAATATCTGCAATTTAAAATGGAAGAATGAGCGTCAAAAAAGTCCATTGATGCATCTCATAGGCTGCTCCAAAATCTTAATGATATTAGGATATAACACCAATAGCAGAGAGAAGTACATGACTTCAGTATTATCCATGGATGATTCATATTTAACAGAAATTAAAGAGGGAAAAATAAAATCCCAATTCCCAACTATCTGTTGCATTTTAATACATACTATGGTATAACACAATAGAGAAGGGAAAAAACATCACAAGAATGCTCCATTGTACTAATGAAACAGCTGAACATAGACACCTTTTTTTTCCCTCCCATCTCCAAAACAAGCTTTGTTTTTTAGCAAACAAATTGTAAAATAGTAATTTGTAATCCAAGGAAATTAAAACAGTCCATTATTTTTAGATAGTATTTGACGTATTTGACAAGTATAAATATTTTCAAAATACAGAATATATGCATCACAATAATACCTATACTGGTTTTTTTTTTTTTTAAATGGTAAGTTACACAAGCACCCAACCCTCATCCCCACCCTCCACCTAGCACTTAGAAGGGGAGGAGGTACCAGTTGAGCTAGAGCTCAATGGCTTACTATTGAGTCGTTTTTGAAATGCCAATCTGCCCCACAATGGCCTTAATGAGAAAATATGAATGAACTTAAATGCTACAGAAAACAAATAAGGTATATACCATGTAATAAACAAAATGCTGAACAATAACTTAGATAGACTCAAATATGAACAACCAACCAACACAACAACAATTGAGATATAAAAGACAAACATTGAATTTTGCAAAAAAATTCACATTTTTTTTTATAGATAAGAATAATTTTATTAAAGAGAGGCTACTTCATGTACAAAGGACACAAAGTAGCCTAAAGAATTAAAAGAATTATATACAAAAAATCAACGACTATAAATGATGCAATAGAATCACTAATCGTAAAACCCCAAACACGAGACCACTCATATAAAGAACTAGTGAAGGTTGCTACAACAGAATCCTCATACTTTACACATCTTCAAGTGTGCTGATTATGCTCCCTCCATATATTCCACATCAATCATAATGGACAATATTCCAAATATCTGACTAATGCTTACCAACCCAATTTCTCCAACCAAACATAAGGTCAATGACCTTTTCCAGTAGAACCTACTGTATTCCAAAGAATCTAAAAACAAAGCTCCACAGGTCATATGCAACAGTACAGTGTATCAATAGATGATCCACCTTCTCCCACTACACAATTCTTATTCCAAAAACTTACATGAAGAATATATCTTTAACTATATGAAGGAAAAGAAGGAAAAAATATATTAATGAAAGGAAATTGAAAATGATACATGATCATTAAATGGAAATGCAGTTGTAGGACCTTGTTGAGAATATATTTTCAATTTTTTCTTATCATTCCATTTTTTACTTATCAAAAAAATATAACTTCAAGATAAATTCAAGTCCCATAAACAGTAGTACTAACAAGTAGATCAGAGTCCAAAATCTCAAAATACAACTACATATTCTCTTAATATCAAGGCATTTAGCTTAACTGCCAAAAGAAGAAGAGAAAAAGAAAAAAAAAAAACCAGATAGAAATAGGTGTCATAATACTAAGGTTCAGAAATTTTCATCTTCCCAAAAGAAAATGAAGTAGTTTGTCCGAAGGAAAACTTTCCATAACTTCAAAATCTATTCATTTTCACAAGAAACTCAGAATTGATACAATTTTCATAATCTGGGGAGTTGTAAAACCCTAAAAAGATTAGTTGACCATGGGTCCAACACCTTCTACAAGGCAGTCATCATATTTACTTGCCGATGGGTTGATTTCCTATCAGATAAAGAAGACGAAAATCCTCATAGACAATCTTCATTGCCATTAGCTTATGGTCAGCAATTACCAATGTATATGTAATGCAGTAAGTTGCATCACTACCACTGTGCAAACAATGGCCAGAACCAGCTGAATGGCCACACAATAAAATTAATCACTGATATGCATCATCATGCACATCTAATTTTTGTGCTCACCGACTGTTCCAATTTCCCTTGACCTTTCTCACATCTACCAAGCTATTCTTAAATTTGATCATAAATGCCACCCTCTTTTCTTCTCTTGGAAATGGTTTGTGATTAATTCTGTTAGCAAATATAAACAATATTCAAACTACCTAAAAGACTAAAAGAATATCCATAGTATAACCTCAAATATAGCGTACCACCAGACCTCATGGCATTTTCTTATGGGATTTTCCGCGCCTAATTATTTCATTTTACAGAATTTATTTTCCACCCTTCAAGACTTTCAACATCTTATTACAACCATAACTATATGGGAATTATTCAGACATCAAGGTAACGGCTATCTTGATCATGTGGTGGGCCCCCAATGTGATGAAGGAAAGGATCACAGTGTGAGAGAGATCCGGCATGTGAGAGAGAGAACGTTGTGTGATAGAGCAAGACTTCGAGAGAAAAAGGGAGAAAAAAGTAGTGGATAAACTCAAATAAATAAATTAAAGCCAATTGCTAAGTACAGTGCTGGTCAGAAATGGATTAACACTACGCTCACATACATTTTGCCTACAGTGCTGGACTAACTGAATGGCTAGTCCTATGTGGTGCTCTAATACCTTTCATAATCATAAAAACAGTTAATACATTTTATTGACAGGATAAAATGATACTAGTATATATTTATGAGCTAATGAACATAAGTTGAACACTACCAGTGGTAAATAGATCTTACCAAAGATAAGAGATAGACAGGTACTTCAAACATAAGCTCATTTATTTTTTTAACTAAATTATATGCATTTCTCACTTCCAATAAATGAAATTTAATGTGGCATTGTTGAACTGCACAGGTTTGAAGTCCTAATAAGGGTAGTTTTTCTTCTTCTTTTTTTTCTTTTTTTCTTTTTTTTGATAAGTAAGTTCTAAGGATAGTTTTTATCGGGCGCACACCCTTGATGCAGTACAAGCAATGATGACCTCTCACTAGGAATATCTCATATTCCTTGACCCCAATTTTTATCTCTTTAATTGTAGTAATTGTAGCCACAAAAATCATGCCTTGTTAGACTCCTGTAAAATATGATCCAGAACTCATTTCCATGGAGTGCTTCTGAACCCATGTTCATCTCAAAACTTGTGACTGTTAATACTTAGAATATTACTAGCACTGTATGTTTGCCATGGGGTTCATTTCAAACCTATGCCTGTTAGTACCTTACAACAGTGATATATAATGGCAAGCCAATCAAAAAAGATATCAACACTCAAAATAAACTTACATGTCCTGTTCACGCTCATTGGCTAGAGCAGTCTTGGCAATACATAAGAATGCAGCGTCAACATTATAATCCTCTTTTGCTGATGTCTCAAAGTAAGGGATGTTGCCTTTTGAAGCACACCACTCCTTTGCTTTCTTCTCAGAAACCTGGACAGAAGATAATTTAGGTTAACATCTAAGGAACAAAGAAACATGGATAGCACTGCAACTGTATATCCTTACCACTCGACTATTCCCACCATCAACATCAATCTTGTTTCCAAGCAATATAAACGGAAATGTCCTTGGGTTAGGTGGATTTGCCTGAAAAACAATGAAGGTGGAAACCAGTTCAACATTCAAACGGAAAAAGATATAAGCACCTTTTGAAAAACTAAAGCAAAAAATCATAGAGACTAAAACTAGAAATAATAGAATCGCAAATAATCAACTCAAAAACTGCAGACTGTTAAAATTGCACAGGAACTGATCAACAAAGCATGTAGTCTGCATTTAAATGTGATGGAGGAATCAAAATAAGTGAAGAAATTATATTCCTACAATACTTCAACATGTAAAGCCAGGTATTAGGATATAATGATGCAAATCATCGTATCAGTGGATCATGTAAAGCAGGGCTGTCAATGGATCAGCTCAAAAACCATATACAATCTGAATTCAAAACAGTCATAGTTCCACTATCATGCTAAATCAGTTCAGGCACTAGTAACAATAAAATCATATATGTGTGGGTAATTTTGTATTATAACACACCTATTAACAAGAGAAGGAAAGTTTAGATTTACATTATGAAACTTTAAAGACACCAAATCTGAATTTTCAAATTTTGTCAGATTCAAATTCAAGTGCATTTTTTTTTATGATTCCATTATGTCCAGACTTTCCATTGGATTCTGTAATATATAATCAGATCGAACTTGAATCCTATTAGATCCAAATCAGCTCCAACCTATTGACAGCCCTAATGTCAACTTACGAGCTTTACTGAATAAACTTTAACCAATCCACTTAAGCACCTAGCCAAGAGGCTTGAGGCGACAAAAAGGTGCTAGCCCAATTAAAGCAAAGCATGAAATTATAAATAATTATTATACATATATAACTTAAATCATATATACCTAATATATTATAATCAAGTGTCTTTTAATTGATTTAGGTCTATTAATTGATTTCAAAATAGGCTTAACATGGTTTAGGCTCTAATATTTTTTTTATTTTTTCATAAATAGGTTTAGGCTCTAATAATTATTCTAACTATATATTTAATTACAAGCTTTTAAAAATTAATTAATCAAATTATAAGTTTTACAACAACTTTCTGTAGATTAATTAATCTAAAAATAGGTTTTCTAAACTAATAATCTAAAAATAGGTATTATGACAACCTTCTAAAAAAATTTATATATATATATATATATATATTTAAATGAGGCTCTCGCCTTAGTGCTTTTTTCATGGCTAAAGGTGAGCGTCTCACTAAATGAGCCTCGCCTTAGAGCCTTAGTGGTGCCTCACCTCACGTCTTGCCTTAGAGCATTAGCAGTGCCTCACCTTGCCCAAGCGGCTCGCCTTTGACTACCATGAAAGGCATCGAGGGGTGCAAGAAAAACCAAAGGCACCAAATACAGCAACCAGAACCGACCATAATCATCAGTTTTGATTGGCATTCTCTCCTCCATCAGAACTATCAGTGCTGGTATTCAGAAATCCAAAAGATTTAGTTCAGTGGTCGGTTTTGTAGGTCAGCAAAACGATATCCTCCAAAACTGACAGAGATGCCCCTTAGATGGGAGATAATGGAGATGTGAGAGAGGGAATCTCAGACACACCAGCATGCTTGGTTTTAAAGGTCAGTCTGCAAAGAGTGAAGGATAAGGGGTTGGGAAGGCAAAGTGATTGAGCAAGGGAGATGAGGTTTTGGGCCATTTAACTTGAGACCGTGTTGAAGGGGGCTTAATGAGATAGTTTGATTTCCCAAAATTCTAGGCTATGCAAAAAGAAGACATTAACAGGCCCATTACTTATGGAAGAAATCAAGCCCACTGTTCTACATAGAAAAGCATTTAGGTTTGTTCCCTTAGTTGATCTCCATTGTCCATTTGAATTTTCGATCCATTATATCCTTCTTTAAGAACTTTGACCGGAACAAACCAAAGCAATGCAACATGAAAATTGAAGAATAGAAAAATAAAAGATAGAGAACCTAGGAGGCAGCACCTATGTCTGGTTAAAGTCAACACCAAGTAAAAGAGGAACTCTAGGAGTTAGCACCTAGGGGCTAGGGTTGGGTGGAGTCAGTACCATACCATTGAGACAATTTCAAGAGAAATCTGTATTCATCATCAAAAGAATCCATTGAGCCCATTCAAGCCCCTCTTGCTGCGTAAGGCTTCAAAGGTACTCAATCTACCACTACCAACAAAATCGACCAATGAACTGATATTCCTTCAGTTTCAGTTGATTTGATTTTTTAATCTGCCAGCCGGTGATCGGTTTTTAAATTTCAGAAACTGATGATGTCGGTTCAGTGGAACAAATTCCTCAACACCAACCGAATTACACTTGTAATAGTGACTCTTCAATAAACAAAGGCATCATCTTCCTTCAACTTTGAAAACTGACAAACACATCAGGGCCTAAGATCAGGCCGAAAGGCGTAGTCGATGGACAACAGGTGAATATTCATGTACTACCCCTTGTTGGCCCCGAGGGACGGAGGAGGCTAGGTTAGCCGAAAGATGGTTATCGGTTCAAGGACGCAAGGTGCCCCTGCTTTTTCAGGGTCAAGCAGTCTAGGGAATCAAATTAATTTTTTTATCACTGAGATTTTGGCAAGCTACTGTTCATGGTTCTAATAAAATTTTAAAATACCCCCCCCCCCCAAAAAAAAGGTGAATAATGGAAAGCTCCAATGGCACAAATTCTAATAAACACAGATTTAATTCTATTTGAGATGGGGGGGGGGGGAAATAAATCTCTCCTTACTGTATAAAGTACAAAAGCTGACAAAATTTTTAGCAAAAGAACAAATAAAGTAAGCAAAAAGTGTTATAATGATGTACTGTGAAAGATCATGCTGAGACAATATCTATTTTAAAATTCAGACAAGAATGAGCCATTTGAAATGCAATGAAAATCATTATTGTTTCCAAAAGGAAGGTAAGAGTTCCAAAATTTTCCCTTTCCAATGGCATTGCCTAAACCTCTCTAACAAATGATGTACTGTGCAAGATCATGGTGAGACACTATCTATTTCAAAATTCAAACAAGAATGAGCCATTTGAAATCCAATGAAAGTAATTGTTTCCAGAAGGAAGGTAAAAGGTCTGAAATTTTCCATTTCAAATGTCATTGAATAAACCTCTCCAACAAACCATTCATAACTATAGATAATGTCAATCTTAGCAAAAGGAAGTGCCATTTGAGTTGGAGCTTGTTGGCATGAGAGCCTATGTTAAATGATTTCAAATATGAAAGTCTAACAAAAGCATGTGTCAACAATGGGATTTGTTTTTTTCAATAGAAACCAACAAGATATCAGATGCTAGTAGGGGAACTACAATTGCTGCACCAACTAAATCTAAGAAGTTTTGGTGAAGTTCACACCTGCCTGTTAATTAAATAGCAGAAGATATCGCTTTCCCACCTACTAATCCCATAGTTCAAGCAAGAAAAATTTTCTCAATTTGAGGACCCCCTTAGGAAAAGTAACCTCCTTTCCACATTGTTTCATCTTGCATTCTCTTTTTTAAGAGCTACAATAATGGGGTGGGGGAGGGGAGATTTGAACCCTAGACATCTCCATTGGAAACACTAGGAGGTGCTAGTTGAGCAACAAGGCCCTTGATTTGCATTCTTGCACCATATTGCAAAAATATTGAATGAAATATAAAGAACTAAAACGCAAATCATATATTTAACAAACCTACTCTCTCAAACAAATAGTTTTTGCATGAATCAGTAGTAATGAAATAGACTAGAAAGTTATACTTATACCTAGAAATGAAGCACTCCGAGCCAAAATAATGTGTAACTAACACTTTTTCTTGTACTTTCATTATTAAGTGATGCTCCCACTAGAACATTTCAATTTCTTCCTCTTATATTATCACTATTAAGTGAATGCTGCCACTAAAACATTTCAGATTCTTCCATAAACATTCCAATCACTCAAACGATAACTGACAAACTAAAATTTTTTTTTTTACGTGAAATAAAACAAATTGCCTTAAAAAGGAAAAGTGGCTGTTAGCAAATCATCAAAACCAACAAGGCATAAAGATTGAATAAAGGCATTGACAAGTGACAACCAACCTGTTTAAGAAACTCCTCATGCCAATTATCAAGAGTATCAAACGACTTCATGACGTTAACGTCATAAGCTAGAACACAGCAATCTGCGCCTCTATAAAACGCAACTCCAAGACTTTGAAACCGCTCTTGGCCTGCGGTGTCCCATATCTACCAACCAGCATGAACCCACAATGATATCAGACATTAAACATTAATCCCCCATTAAAAAAAAAAAAAAGAAAACTAAAGTTACAATTGAATAAAGCCCAAATACCATTTACCCACTTGTAGAGTGACGAGCCTGTCATCAATTTGGAGCTCTTTCGTGACGAAATCGGCACCAATTGTAGCTTTATACTGCTGACTAAACTTCTTATGCACATATCTAACAGCTAGTTAAAGATCCACAACTACAAACATTACCCCATAATAATTTCTTAACCATATTAACAAATGGCTCAGCTACAACACACTATATATTCAAAATTTAATCACCCAAATTAGCAAGCAGAACCATTAAAGAAACCAATCCAAAAAAAAAAGAGGAAATTAAAAACTATAAATCGCTTAAATATTGAAATACATATATGATAATCTCACAGATCAATGAGTTGAAAGTTGAAAGGATACTGATTCATCAACGAAGTCTTGCCGACCCTGAAATCCAAAAACTAAAAAGAATTAATACAATAACATAAATAATAATAATAATGTGTAAAAAGAAAGAAAAGGCAAAGTACGTACCCACTGTCGCCGAGAACGATGACCTTGAGCAAGGTACGCCTACGCACTGACATGGCGATTTGATTTCAGAATTTTTGAAATCTAAAGCTTCTTTATATATATATATATTTTATAATTTGTGCGAGTAGACAAGTTCCTTTTTATAGAGAGTGGATGAATTGAAAAGGGAACAACGAATGAATAAAGCGAAATAAAAGGATGTTTCCTCTGCTTTTGTAGTTTTGTTGTGTAACTTTTACAATCGATTAATTGAGAGTTTGAGTTTTGGTTATGATGATTTGTTGTGTATAGACACTTGGAATACTGACACTTGGACATGTTTAATTCTGCACTACCGGAATACTTTTGCACTAACTTTTTTTCTTTTCTTTTTTTGAGAAAATTTTATTGTTTTTTTTAACAAACTGTAGATGTGGCCAATATTAATTGGATCAATTTTTCACTTACAAATAACCAATAACTATATCAGCAATTTATAACTTTATCATTTTTTTTTTCTAGAAGAATGTTAAACTATTTTACGACAGTTTTATAGATTATTATTATAACAAATTTTTACTAAATTTATTATTAATGTCACTTTTTTATTTATTAATAATTATTTAACATATCAGTCCGTAAAACATTTTATAAAAGAATTTGTAACTCTAACATTTCCTCATTCTTTCTCAAAAAAAAAAAAAAAACATTTCCTCATTTTTCTAATATAGGCAATGCAAACAACGACAACGTCATGCAGAGAGGAAGGTTCTTGTAAACATAGCATCCAAAATTCCCAACTTCATTCTAAAAAACAAACAAACCCTCATTTATCTCATCTAGGGCATTCGGCATTCCCAACAACCCTTTCTTGACCCAGCGATAGAATTATTTGGGCTTAACACCGGCCCAAATGTCTTCTTAAAGCCCAGATTATTCTTCAACAATGCTCACCATATCAGATTTTTTGAATAGGCCACATAAATCTACTTCGGTGTTGCCTCTAGTGGGCTTTGGAATTGAGCCCACTACCAAAGGCCCAACTTGCTGGGTAAATTCCACGTGGCGCTCACTTTATCTTAGGAAAACTAGGGCATGTGTTTAGCATTAGTTTATTTAATTTTTTATTGATTTTTTTTTTTTTTGATAAAAATGTACTCAAATATCTTGTACTTTGAAAAAGTGAGAAAAATTAAGAATTCAAAAAACTATATATAAAAACTAAAAATTTGTCAAATAAAACTATAGGGAATGGCTTTTTAAGCTAGTATTTAGCGGAAAATCTTGTATGAGATGGTCTCATGAGACAATCTCAAGAAATACTTTCTCATGTTTAGCTTAGCTTATTTTCTACACTATTTGCAAACATCACATGGATCCCCAAGAAAGAAGTTTATTTCAAGTTTCAACTAGCTTATTTCTACTACTATTGCGAGTCCCACTTAGCTTGTTTTTGTTCAAAAAGTCACTACTTTGCAGGTTCCACTCTACGCGTAAGAGCACTCACAACAAAGGAGGGATAATGCTATATTGCTAAAATTTAGCTCCACAAACACAAAAATCTCACTACAGCAGTGGAGGCAAAAGCTAAAATTTTAGATGATTTACTACAGTGCACATCTATATATAAATGTACACTGTAGCTGAGAGCAAAAAAAAATATATATATATATATATATATATATTTTTTTTTTTTTTTTTATTCGGCTAGTTGATTAAAATAATACACCTTCCCCTTTTTTTTTCATTCTTTCATGCCTCTCGCTCTCTCATTCACTCTCATCTCTCAAGCTCACTCTCTCAACTCCGGTCTCACTCTCTCAACTCTGATCACCGATCCATAAAGCTCAACTCAAGCTCACTCTCTCAACTCCGATCACCGACCCACAAAGCTCGCCACCGATCGGAGTGCCTGACTGGGAAACCCATGGAGCTCGCTGCTGAACGGAGTGCTTGCTTGTGGATATTGGTTCTTTCACGCCGCCAGTGGTTGTATCACGCCGCCGATCGGAGATTTGGGTTTTTTTTTTTTTTTCCCTGCTGTGGACTGGTGGTAGTAGTGGTGTTGATGGTGGTTGTGGCTGTGGTTGTGAGGAAAAAGGAGAGATTTTTTTTTTTTTTCCTGCTATGGACTGGTGGTGGTGGTGGTGTTGATGGTGGTTGTGGCTGTGGTTGTGGTTATATCGGATGGTGGGATATATTATTTTTATTGTAGTGATTATATTATTTTATTGTGATGTTTATATTATTTTATTGTGTTAAAAGCTAAAATAGATCCACTGCTGTAGCATGTGTGTAGGAAAAATAGATAAAGTGACTTTTTGTGTAGCTAAATAGCTAAAATTTTACATCCACTGTTGTGGATGCTCTAAGGGAGTACGTCTCGGCCTTTGGGGTGGACTATGGCAAAGGGAGAAAAATGAAATTGCCACCCAGATTAGGTCTAGGAACCATATTAGACATTTTGGGCCAATCACTTACATGCATAGGTCTGCATAGCAAATTATGGGTTCGGAGTTTGGGTATAGCTTAGGAAGGTGTTAGACATTCAAGACCGCCTCGTTTGTGGGCCGGCCTCCATTATGTGTTGTTAGGTCATATTTAGATAAAGAAGTTATTAAATAAGTCATAATCCTTAACCTAAACATACATCACTTAAGAAAAAAAGAACATGTGAAAAATGATTAAAATAATTAAAACAAGATTTTGCCCTAATCTGGGTTTGGGGTGCGTACACATACTCAACTATGCGTGCGCATGGTCGAAACCATGCACACACATACTCGATAATGCGTACACATCCTTTAACACAGAACTGAAAAATCACAATTTTATTGATTTAATCATTCAAAGATATTAAAACAGAAATCAAATAAGCATGTTAGAACCCTAAACACTAAACTAGCACAAAGAAAATAACACAAAGCATCAACATAAACAAATAAACATAAAACAAAACAAATAGCAAACTAAACTAACATAAAATAAATAATCATGCTAAATTTTACATAAAACCAAAATAATAAAACAAGAACAACAAAAAGAATAATATAATCAGCCCAAAATCATATTAACACATATCAAAAGAATTAAGGTCAATAAACAAATCAAATAAAACAAATATAAAAACTATGTGTAAGAAACTCAAGTGAATCCTATTAAACAAAGAAAGAATTCATGAGAATAAAACACTTGCCTTGCTTAGGATTATGAGTTTGAAATTATTTAACTGACCCCTTAGTGCCTGCAACACAAAGATTAGATTAACACTATGTTTGGATGGGTGGATTTTAGGAAGGATGGAAAAATTTAGAGAGAAAATAGGAGAGAAAATGAGAAAGGGTGTTGTTTGGTAAGGAGGGAGGGAGAGGAAAATTTTTGGTGGGGCCCAGGCATTTTCCACCCGGGCCCACCTAAAACATGTCTGTTGTCTCTCCAAAATGGAGAGAAAATAGTGTGGGAGGAGTTTTATGGGTAAATGACAAAATTGCCCACTGCACTAATTTCGTCCCATTGTCTTCTTCTTCTTTTTTCCTTTCTTTTTTCTCCTGCCTGCTTTCTTGGGCGTTTGCTCCTTTTAAGGCATTATTTATTATTATTATTATTTTCACTTTCTGAGAACAATGCCTACTCTTTTTTTTTTTTAAATCATTTTTTCTTTTGATTTTCTAGGCTGTACGTAGTGTTACGTTTTTTTTTTTTTGTTAATTAGACATGATTTCTTTTCCTGGACACAATTTTTATTGTTTAATAAATTTGGGTGATTGTTTTTTTTTTTTAATTGCTTGTCATTTTTTTTATTTTAATTGTGCATCATTTTTTAACAAAGGTATATGAGTAACTTTATACAAACTCACTTTTTTCATCCCTCCACTTTTTCACTCTCAACCAAACAAAAAGGAGGGAAATTAAAATCTTTCCTATCCTCCCACAATTTTCTATCCTTTCACTTTTTCATCCCTCCAACCAAACACACCCTAAAAGGAGCAAAGGAATTAAAGAAAACAATAGTCTTTAGAAATCACAACCCAAGTACAAAGTTTAATTGAAAAAGGTTTTTGAGAAATCAAATTAGAACATTAGTTTCTGCCTTAGAACTAACAAAAGAGAGGTTTTGAATCTATAAAAAACGTGCTAAGGGGTTGTCTTGGGGTTTTAGAGAAGATGGAGGCCAAAGAATAACTCTCTCTAGCTAGGGTTTTGATTGGAGACATAAGATGAGTATTTATAAGTTAAAATTATTGTTTTTAAGGCTTTTTAGAGGTCTTTGGACGTTTCCAAAGGTGTAGGAGCTGGCCCACATCAAAGAATGATGTATGGGCCCCTAAAATTGAAGTTATAGGCTTCTAGAAATGACCCTACGAATGCATGGTTGGGGAATGCGTACACATGCATGATTCATGCATACGAATCCCCAAAAACCCTACATAATATGACAACTCTTATGGCCCAACTTCAAACGGCCTTAAATCACTCAATTTAAATCCAAATTAGGCGAATTTTGTGTTCAAATCACTGCCCAGAATGTCCACTTTCCAATGAAATAAACCTCACTAAAAAATTCTTTGTGTATGAAAAGTTATGGTCAAAACAATGAGTAAAGGTCATTTTTCAATAGTGATTTCAAAGCGATTTGAGTACTTTTGAGTTGTGATTACTTCCAAACTATTGTGAATTCTTTAATTACCCTTGATTAACATATGTCAAGCTCATCATTGGAATCGGGGACCAAAATTTATTAATGGGGTACAAAATGAGATGTCTACACCCACTCCTTGGTTTGCTCACCTTTTTGTTTAGTACTGATCCCACTCTTTATTTTTTTTACTATAGTAATTTTAACAAAAAAGCAATCAACTTTATAGATAGATAAGTTATTTCTAAACGAACACTTTTAGTTTTAGCTTCCTTTTTGTCTCCTACTCTTTGTGGATCTTGCAATAAAGGAGCTTTTTTTTTGGTTGCTTTGGTAGTGTAGACATCCTATTTTGTTCTAGCCTATACTTGTTGTCCCCAATCTCAATGACAAAACTCACATTTTTACCAAAATGATCAACACGGTGTCTTAAAGCCCAACAAATAACCCTAAAAAAGGCCCAGACCCATTTGTAAATACTAAATTTCAAATTTGAAAATCAAACAATCCAAATAATTTCCCAAATGAATATTTGTATGATGAATGAGAAGGTATAGTTCCCTAAAATTAAATCCTATTGCAACATAATACTCCTCTAATTCAATCTTGTTGAAAAATCTTTGGTTCAAGTATAATATTGATTTGAACATCAAATGGTCCTCAATTTGATTGGGAAACATATCGAAAGATCTTTGAAACATAATTACAATAAATCTTTAATTGTGTGTTTGTTAGGAATCCTTCGTTCTTTGCATTCTTCGTGTGTTCTTTGAATGTCCTTTGTCTTTGAAGATTGTAATGGAAGTTCTTTAGGACTTTGGAGGCTTAAATCCATAGATCTTCACTAACTTGTAATCTCTTTAAGTTTTTGAAAGCTTTTGAATTTGATTCTTGGGCACTTTTAGATCTAGGAAGATGACTTGAATGATTTCTCTTCAAATGTTTTTTGTATTCGAGTGTTGAAGTTCTTGAAAGCTTTGGAACTTGATTCTGACAGAGCTTCAAGTCTTTTGAATGTGCTCTCACAACACCAAGGAGGACCTCTATTTATAGCAATCTCGGGGAGGTGTGATAACACATGATTGACTATCATTGATGATATGTATCATTATTAAAATGGAGGGATTTAATGTCTTGTTTTCCAAGGAACACATGGCATTGTTTGATTAGCTAAAGTGTCTTAATTTAAAACAACACATGGCATCATTTAATTAGATTGCTTATGTCATTAAATTAAAAATACTAACACATGTTGACTTGTGATTGGCTCTTGGGTATTCTTTGTAATTCTTATTCAATGATACTTGGAATATTTCCATTGGTCTTGTCAATACCATATTTTGTCCAGCCTAGATTATCGTATCGAAAAAAAGGGTGAAAATCATGATTTCTAATGCCAAAAGTGGGGAATAAATTAAAGCAACACAATTTACCCCAATCGGACGAAAAAGCAAAAATTCAAAATCAATTTAGCCATTTATGGCGAGAACTAAGACCAAAAACCCTAATTGGGGATGATAAAAAAATTGACTTTTTTATCTGACCAACCAATTAGGATAAATTTTGGACCATCTTGTAGTACATATTTTTCCCTTCAAAATGATAGTTCACAGGCCAAAATTGGGTGAGATATCAATAAAATACTGAAATCCTTATTAAATGTTTCATGATTTCCAGGTCAAAAAGAGCTGTTTTGGGGCCATTTTCACACAAAAAACTATACCAACTCAGCAACAATTGGAGCAATATGCCTAAACAAGATTGAAGTATGATGTCTCAACTACCTTCCATAAAAAGGGCTTGACAACATCCGTCACGGATCGGGAGAAATGAATTTTCCAAAGAAAAGTGATTCGGAATTTCCTATACTGCATCAACCCCCTTCCAAATGCAATATCTCAACGACCATAACTCCAAATTGAATGAGGTTAGAGCCTGTGGAAACTAGACATCCATGCCTTTCTAGGGACACCAAATTTGAAGAAATCAAAGCTCAACTACTATTAGTGCTTTAACAAAACATGCAACATTTTTGGTCACATCAAGAGTGCAATTTTTTAATCCTCTTTTATTTATTTATTTAGAGAGTGCTCTTTTTAATCTTAAGAGGAATGGGACTAGGTTAACAGGATTAACAATAAATATCATCTTCATAATGAAGTTTGTAGCCTAACTTTATTATTATTATTATTATTTTAATCCTAGAAGGAATTGGACTGGGTTAATGAGAATAGGACTTGGACTACGCTATTTGAGTATGAACCCAAATATATCACCATGGTCAAATCCTTCAGTCACACTCATACATACATACATACATTCATATATATATATATATATATATGTTCTTAACATACATGCCAATTTTCATGTTAATCGGATATAATTTAAGCAACCATTTAATCACTTGATATAACTTTAAGCAATATTACACCATCTAATAACTTGTTATTGAATTCATATTTTAAAGGCGAAAAGCATATTTTAGTCCCTACATTTTCAGGCTATTCCTATTTTAGTCCCTACATTTTATTTTTACCGCTTTTAGTCTCTATTCTGAAAAATGCTTCCCGTTTTAGTTCCTGCCATTACATTAGAAATGGAAAAAACTGATGTGGCAAACGATAGGAATAAACAATATTAAATTAATGTCCACGTGACTTAATTTAATAATAAAAAAAAATTTTTGGCATAAAAAAATGCCACATCAGCATCTAAATTAAAAAAATTAATTTATTAATTTTAACTAAATAAAAAAAATTAAAAACTAAAAACTATATGAATTGAGATGTAAAGTGTGTCTTGTACAAGAACAACAAAAACATAAACCCAAATCCAAGAACATAAACCCAGAAATCAAAAAAAAAAAAAAAAAAAAAAAAAAAACCAGTAAATCTTTATGGCTAAGAAAGTAGAAACAAACAGAAAGAAATAAAAATAAGAAAAAAAGGAAAGAAAGAAAGACAAAGAGAGAGAGGACAATCTGAACAAAACTCTTTCATTCCCAAACAAAACAGTGGCGTTTTCGTGGAGGTCGAGGTCGGAGATTAGAGTTTCGATGACTCCTGCGTCGGAGACAGACTTGATTTTGCGGTCGCGGACAGAACCTATGAGGAAGTGTTGGGCCGATGGGTCATAGGTTAGGCCTTCTGGATAGAGGTTCGGGGATCGGAAGGTGATGACGTGGGGCTTTCTAGCGTGGGTTTGAGAAACTGGGCCCAGTAAAAGGACGGTCAGGATTGTGAGGATCATGATCCACAAACAACACTTGCAAAAGGCGATCTGAAAGCTATGGCACCAGCTTTGGCTTCGTCTACGGTGTGTTTAGAGCTATGGCACGCATGTGCGGCAGTGATTGGGTGGTCTATCGGTCCAAATCTGAAAGAGAGAAGCATAGAGGATCCGGGTTTTTTTTGGGGTTTGTTGAGGATCTGTGGCCAATCTGTGGTAATGTTGAGGATCCGGGTTTTTTCTTATTTTTATTTTTTTCGGTTTGTTTCTACTTTCCCAGTGACAAAGATTTACTGTTTTTTTTTAAAAAATTTTTATTTCTGAGTTTATGTTCTTGGATTTGGGTTTGTGTTCTTGTTCAAGACACACTTAGATCTCAATTCATATGGTTTTTAGTTTTTAATTCTGTTTGTAATTTTTTTTTTTAGTTAAAATTAAAAAATTAATTTTTTTAATTTAAATGCTGATGTGGCATTTTTTAATGCCAAGAAACATTTTTTATTATTAAATTAAGCCACGTGGACATTAATTTAATATTGTTTATTCTTACTGTTTGCCACATCAATTTTTTCCGTTTCTAATGTAACGGCAGGGACCAAAACGGGAAGCGTTTTTCAGAATAGGGACTAAAAGCGGTAAAAATAAAATGTAGGAACTAAAATGAGAATAGCCTGAAAATGTAGGGACTAAAATGTGTTTTTTGCCTATTTTAAAAATTCAACCATTTAATTACATGTTCTATATGTTCTTAACATATATGTCAATTTTCGTGCCAATCGAATGTAATTTACCACTTGATCCATAAACTCATCTTTTATACATTATTTTAAATAACAAAAACTTGACTTTAAACAATTGATTGATAAAATAGCTATTGATCTTTGATCATCATTAAAATTTGTAAGCATGAATAATATATGAAAGTAATGTAATCTAGTGGTAGATTTATCAAAGTTCATATCTAGTTAAAAAATATTAGATGGTGTAACTTGAACCCAATTATATATATATATATATATATATATATATATATAATTTAGCACTAAAAACATGGTTTTTTAAAACTGAACTGAATCAAGGTCGAATTGGGGTAATTGGGAAAAAGAAAAAAAGAAGAAGAATAAACCAAACTCACCAAACCCAGTGAAAAAAAAAAAAAAAGAAGAAAAAAAAAGGGTCAAAAGTTGCGGTTGGACTCTGATCGTGGGACCCTCAGTGTAGGTTTAATTACGGAAATGTTATTGAAAACTGAGTTATGGAAACTGAAAACACCTAAAATATGTTTTCAGTTTCCATAACTCATCACTCAAAAATCAGAGAATTGAGTGATGGAAACAAAATCCAAACGAACTTCTCAGCTATGGGTCCCACCATTTTTGAGTAATGAGTTATGGAAACAGAGTTATGAGTTATGGAAACAGCAAATCCAAACTGCCCCTAATTGTTCATTTTGATATTTCTAGGGGGTAAAGTGTAAAAGTGGGTGTAGTTTAGGGTTGAAAAGTGCAAGTTCCCCTATTCGTAATCACCATTAAACCCTTCTTTTTTGTATTAAGGCTTCAAAGATTGTTGGGAATTTGAATTCGAATCTAAAGAGAAAAGTAAGGGTGGACTTTTCCAAATTCGCGCTCCATGATTTTTGCAGAATCATTAATGCATTTGGCACCAAACTGATTTGAATTCACCCATTTGTCTTACCTGTCAGCATGTCACTGGTTAGGAGTTCTACCTCTCTTTCATATTTTTCCGCCAAGATATCTTCACCATTGCAGGCTTTCCCTAACACTACCACTGCATTAAAGCAAATCCCTATATCATTTTTTTTTTCACATAATCTACTTTGCCACCATGTAAGAGTTGTACAATTGCCCTTGTTGTCGGTGTTAACAATGTGTGTGATTTCGATTAGGGATAATTACACATAACCCACTTGTGGTTTGGGTGAAAATCACTTTGCCTACCCGTTGTTTGAAAAGTATCACTTAACTCACTTGTGGTATGTTTCCGTCAATCTCCGTAACCCACCTCAATTCCAGTTATTACAAAAACACCTCTTAACCCCAAAACACAACATAATGCAGATCAAAATACCCAAAACTCAAAAACTTTTCGAGAAAGAGACCTATGGTGAGATCAACGTGTTCTTTCGTGGTTTGGAGTGCCCGGAGAGGAAGAAAACACAAGTTTCGCAACATCGAAGCTAGGGAAGGAAGTTTCGGTAAAGAAAATCAAGGTATTTGTGTTTGTTCTCGATTTAGGGTTTCAAATTTTGTTCAAGTGCCAACTTACTGTGTGAAACTCTAAATTTGGGCTTCCCAGGAATCATGTTTTATTGATATGTCTTCATCAAGTGGTAATTTGTCGGGTTCATGTAGGCATATGTGCAATGAGCAGACTTGTGTTTTGAGAACAAGTTTAAGTTTGTACAATTTGGGAGGAGGTTCTTGGGTTGTAGCCGTTATAAGGTTGGTCCTAAGTGTCCTTTCTTTGTTTGGCTTGATAACCCAACTTGTCCTCGTGGGAATGAAACTACACTTTCGGCTCTAGAGAGGATGTCTAGGCTTCAGAGTGCTCTCCAACTTACCAATGGGAGGGAAATGACAGCTCTGGAAACGGCAGAAGAAGCTAGGCAAATGGCAGAAAAGGCTCTTAAAGAGGAAGCCGTAGCCAAGGAGAGGGAGAGAAAGGCTCGAGCTGCTTGTGTAAAAGCTAAGGAAAATGCTATGTTTACTGAAGAGAAGCAAAGAATGTGGAAGTTTGCATGCATTTTGTCATGAATCTTTTCTGTTATTGTTATGTTATTGTTGTTGTGTTTTAGCTCAATTTAGTTCTCTTGAGTGAAGAGGCCGAGGTTGTTGCCCTGAAGTAGTTAATTGGTTAGTAGAGATAGTTATGACAATGGTGTTAATGAATTTGCATTGTAATAGTACTAGACTACTAATGTAATGTTTTAATATGTCAATGAACAAAGAATTGGTCAATTATTGAATATTGTTTTGTGCATACCATAACAACCATTCAATGAAAGAAGTATTGGTCAATTATCAATGACTTGCACATACCATAACAACCATTCCGCAATAACAACTTCCATACACTCTGTATTGAAAATATCTACTTGGACACTATCTGTAGTAGCAATAAATAAACTTCCATATAATCCGATTTGGACAAATAATGTTCCGTACAGTTACCTGCATATACCATAACAACCATTTCACAATAACAACTTCCATACACTTTGTATTGGAAAAATCTACTTGGACACAATTTGTAGTAGCAATAATAAAACTTCTATATAATCTGACTTGGACAAATAATGTTCCATACAAATTGTTTTGACCATAATACCACAACTTCCATACCATAATACCACAACTTCCAAATAATACCACAACTTCCATATAATACCACAAAATTTCATACCATAATAACAACCTGGAGTGTGTTGTACCTTAACTTCTAGTAAATTACAAAAAAGCACATTCCAAGGTCAGCTACATATATATATATATATGATAATTACAAAAAGGTGATTGTTTTTTACACTAATTGATAATTACAAAAAGCCAACAGTGGTCTTTACAAAAAACACTAGTTGCATGCCCACATGTTCCCACTAGCTTTACTCCCAATGCTGGCATGCATACTCACTAGCTCCATTTCTTGCCTTTACTCTTTCCACCCATTGAATTCATTTTTGGTGGCCTTTGTGCAGCAAGTTGTCCTCTAGTCCTCACACCACCAGTGCTCTTATTTGCAAATGAAGGCTACAAAATAAAAAATAGATCCATTTGTTAAAAAATATCTTAGTCTACACAACCATCTAGGAAAAAGGTAACTCAACTAAGTTACCTGTGAAGAACTTGGTAGGGCATCCTAAATCTTCCTAGGTGTGTGAAACTCTAGCTGTGAGGAAAAGAACCATCCTGCTCTTATGTAAGATGACCTAGCTTGATTTCCTTGCTGTGAGGATGAAGGCTGAGTGGCAGACCTCATGTTCTAAGTCTGGGTAGGCTGTTGGGATGGTGGCTGGGGTGTAGCTTGAAGTGCAGATCCAGATCTGGTACCAGGTGCAGGCACTCCTCCCCTTGCCTGCAACAAAACTCAGTTTCAAGACATTAATACCTTTGTAAGTTTAAAAACAAGTTTTTTTTTTTTTTTTTTTTGCCATTTAAATCTCAATTACTTACAACTTTTTCTCTTTCAAGCTTGTGTCTCCTCTGCCATGGTGTCTCCCTAGTGATGCTAGCTTTGCATCCTCTTGAATTAAGCCCTTCCTTTTTGCATTTCCCACACCTTACAGGTCTATTCAGCCTACTTGCTTTGTAAGGGTTCTTAGGCTTATCAGGAGCCCTCTTTCTTTGCTTGGGTGGCCTGCCTGGTGGTTTGTATATGTGAGGTGCTAGGTGAGCAGGCTATCCAATCTCAGCCTATTCTGACTGGCCAGGCATGAGAGGAAGTACCTCCTTGTATATCTCCATGTAAGTTTCTTTGTGGTTGCATGGGTGGGTGTAGGCTTCTGGTGTCTCAATGTTTGTATAAATGGTTATTATGGCATGTTTGCATGGAATGCCATTTAAATCCCAATACCTACAGCTGCTTGTCTTCTTGACAAGATTAACTACATGCCTCTCATACTGACTAGCTACCTCATAAAGGAAACTGCCAGCTGGGGTAGCACTAAATGGCTTGCTTTCAACATTCAATTTCTCCAACTTATCTTGTATGCTTGGACACAACTTTCCAGCATACTTTTTTATCCCTTCCCTTTTTGTGTAAAGCTTAGTCATAGGTCTAACCCTAATCCACTCCAACATTGCCAAGATAGACTTGTCCTTAGACTTCGATATCATTGAATTAAAAGACTCACTCAAGTTATTTATCAAACAATCTGTTAAGGCCCTAGAAGTGAAGTGTGACTTTGTCCACTGCATAGGTGCAATGTTTGCAAGATACTCATATGCCTTCTCATCCAAATCCTTTATATACTGCATGCATCTCTCAAACTCCCTTACTATTGTGGCAGCAGCATACCTCTATAGTGCATCTTTCAGCTCCAATCCCTTGTGATCTGCTTTGAAATTGTTGTAGATGTGTTTCACACAGTATTTATACTCCACAGTAGGGAATTGTGTCTCTATTACAGGTATAAGGCCTTACAAATAACTAAACAAAAAAACAAAACATGTTAGTTCAGCAAGCGAAGTAAACCATTCAAGTATAATTGAACAAAACTTGCATACTTTTTGCCTATCAGAAATGAAGACCAACTGAAGCTCCTTTGGCCTCCCTATATCATCAGCAAAAATTTCTAAAAACCATATCCAAGACTCCTTGTTTTCTTGTTCCACAACAGCCATGACTACTGGAAAAATGTTGTCATTTGCATCCTTGGTAGTGGCAGATAAGATTTGCCCTCCAAATATGTGCTTTATGTGACAACCATCTAAACCTAAAAATGACCTGCATCCACCTAAAAATCTTACCTTCTGAGCATTGAACCTAACATACATCCTCTTAAATTTTGGCTGGGAAGTCTCATCAGTCATTTCTGTTTGTAGTATAACCCTACTTCCCTTGTCTACAATGTTTATGATTTGTGCATAGTCCCTAAGGACACCATATTGCAGTTGCTCATCTCCATTGATCAAATCCTTTGCCTTTCTCTTTGACCTATACACTTGGTTTACACTTAAGTCAACAGATAAATTTTGCATCACATGGTTGTATACACCACTCACCTCCCAATTTGGATTTTTGCTAAAATCCTTAATGAACCTCTTAGCAACATAAGCTGATGTTGCTTGACTATTTTTAAAAGACTTAGGGTAAGTATAGTCATCAGTCAAGGTATTAATCTAAAATGTTAGCTCTCCACTTATTTGAAATGTATAACATCTCGACCCACACTCATTCTTACAGTGAATTGATATCTTGGTCCTCTCATTAAGTTTGAATTTGATGTCAATAGGTTTTTTAATTGCATACTCCCTCAAAGCAACTCTGAACACTTTTGCATTAGGAAACTTCATCTCCTTCTTTAGTACAACATTTCTCATGTCACTCTTAGCATTAAACTCTAGCTGCTTAGGTACCTGCTCATCATCAGACCCATCCATGCTTACCAGGTCATCCTCAAGAGCTGACTTAGCCTACTCAGGGTTTGCATGGGGTGCATTACTTAATTCTGGGGCTACATGGGGTGCATTGCTTGATTCTGGGGCTGTATTGGGAGTATCACTTGATTTTGGAGCAAAACCTTGTGTAGCTGAGTTTGGAGCAGCAAATATGTCATTACCAAAGTCATCCCCCTCTAGGCCTTCATATAGCCAATCATCATTATTATCTCCTTCAACATTCTGTTCCTCAACCCTTGCACCAACTTTAGCATCCTGTTCTTCAATTCTATCACCAACTTCAACATCCTCAACATTCTCATCATCTTCTTCTTCCTCCAATACAACTTCATCATAATCACTCTCCATGTATATTTCATCCACCACTCCATCACCACCTACACCACCATCTGCCACTCCCCTTCCATTAGGATGCTCAATTGCTAATGACTCCATATCTATGTTAGTATAGATTATGATTTTGTTAGTTGGTCATGCCCTATGAAGGGTAGTCATGTTCACTACATCTGTATCTGTTTTTATGTCCCTTAAATCATCCTTTACATTACCTTCAGGAAGTAAATACTTATATCTACTGTGTTCTTTAGGAACACCAACTAGATGCCATAAATCTCGAATTTCAAAGAAACTCAACTTATCAGGGTCAATCTTAGTCAATGTATGTACAGACCCATTTACATATTCAAGGGTTGGGTCCTTCATAAAACATTCCCAACATGAATTTCAATGTTAAATGTGAAGTCAACCATCTGCAATTAAAATAAGTAGTTTGTTTAAATTCAGTAGTCTGTTTAAAATAAGTAGTTTGTTTACATACTGACATGCTAAAAACGACAACAAGCCAAAAGAGACAAGAAGCCAAATAAGTAGTTTGTTTTCATATAAAATTTTTTTTGTTGTTGAGAGACAACACATAGCCAAAGGACCACATATAGCACATGCAAAACCAGATTCCCAACAAATTCATAAAGATCACACTACCCACAGTTCACAAACAAATGTAATCACTGACAAATAAACTTGATTCTTTCAAGTATACGCATTATATAAACAACCATAGCAGTACATTAGCTACATCCTAAGCGATTCTACATATAAATAGCAAAATGCACATTTAACATACACCAATTTTTGAGAAAAATTTACAAACCCTAATTACGTGGGTGGGTCGCGATAAAAAATGCTATCAAGAACCCAAATGCAGATCAATAGCAGTCACACATACCTTTCCCTAGCTTAGATATTGCGAAACTTGTGTTTTCTCCCCCTCCGAACACTCCAAACCACAAAGAACACTTTGATCTCACCACAAGTCTCTCTCTCGAAAAGTTTTTGAGTTTTGGGTGTTTTGATCCGCTTTATGTTGTGTTTTGGGGTTAAGAGGTGTTTTTGTAACGACTGGGAATAAGGTGGGTTACGGAGATTGACGGAAATATACCACAGGTGGGTTAAGTGATACTTTTCAAACCATAAGTAGGCAAAGTGATTTTCGCCCAAACCACAGGTGGATTATGTGTAATTACCTATTTCTATTAATTTCCTCAATTCTGCCCCAAGTCGCATCATGCACTCTTCCTTTGCCCTTTTGAGATAATGACATTTTGTTGATGACCACCGCCCTTCAATTTTGTAATGATTAGATAACACCCAAACCTATTTGAGTTTCTTTGAAAAGTAAACGTGTTATCATCTTCTCTTATCGTCGCAAACTGTTTTGGATTCGCATCTGACACCACTTCTTCTAAGTTATGCAACAACCACTTTATAGTTTTCTTACCCATAAACATGAAGTTCATATAACCATTTCCTCTCTCATAGATTTTAAGAATAAAAACCTTCCTCCTCTTTTAGAGACATAGTGGATAATAAACCCCTTAACTTTTATGTTATTGCAAAAAAAGGTTAAATTGGTGAAAAAATGGTACTATTGTAATATCAAAGTTTATGTACTAAAGTGGCAAAAGAGAGTTAATGCTACAATACCAAAAGTTATGTACTAAATTGGCCAAAATAGAAGTTCCCCCCTAAAAATAAAAAAAACACTATAGGAGTTAATAAATTGCCATAGCCTATCGGAATTTTTTTTTGATAACCTATCGGATTTTAATTACAAGGGAAATTTGTAAATTTTTTGAAAAAAAAAACTATGATTTTTTATCCTTTTTTTTTTTTTTGGAGTAAACATAAATACTTAGGGTCTATTTGGGATTCGTTTATTTTGCTGAAACTGAAATTTTTTTGCTAAAAGTATTGTAGATAAATGTGAAAGTTAGTTGAAATAGTACAGCAGGACCCATGAATAGTACCAAAAAGTATAATTGGACCTATAAATAGTAGCAACAATAAGCTGAATAATAAAATAAGTTGAAAAAATAATTTTTGCCAAACGGACACTTATTAGAACATATACAAAAATAGTAATACTAGTGTTTTAAACCGGATTTATAATACATTACTTAACTAGAGTACAACTACAGAAGAGTCTAACCTTTATAGTTATAGATTGAGATTATAAATAGCCATACTATTTTTTATCTTTCTAAAAAGAAAAAGAAAAAAAAAAAAAAAAACCCTCCTACAGCCTTTCTTATATCTTTTTCCAAAACTATATATATATATATATAGCTTCTTTTTTTTTTTTTTTTTGGATAAAATATATATAGCTTACTTTGAGCGTTGGAGAAAAAATAATAAAGGGTTGATTTTGAAAAAGTGATACCACATGAGTGAGTTCATCAAAAAAAGAGATACCAGTACCACATGAGTGAGTCACAAGACCGACAGAAGTCAGAAGCTCTCTTAATAGGTTGTGTTAACGTAATTCAAAATAAAAAAGAAATAAACTTTATCCATCAAACCGGCGCACTGACAAGCAAGCACTGTTCCGGTGACCGAAAGTTTCGGTTCACGGAGGTTTTAGCAAGTGTCGTGTCTTTCAAATTTATCAAATCAAATAATGTCTTCCACCACCACGGTACTACTTTTTTTTTTTTTTTTTTTGAATCTTCGATTATTATTTATTATATATATGCCTCTGTCACAGTGTTTTTCGGTTTCATCTTTTACCATAATTTTATGTAAATTGGGGTTTTCTTTTCAGGACAAACCAATGGACTCCGACAACGTAATTGTCGATGATAAGTACAACATTGAAGCCGCAGAAATTCTTGCCAATGAGGCTCAGGTATACCCTTTTGATTTTTGATGAGGGCTTTTTGAATTTTGCATAATTTGTTTATGTGTGTGTGTGTCTCTGTCTGTCTGTCTTTAGCATTTGCCTATTACCGAGGCGGCGCCGTTATACGAGCAACTTCTAACACTGTTTCCCACCGCTGTGAGTTCCTCTATCACCCTTCTTTTTGTATAATAATATTAATATCTCACTTCAATTACCTATCAAAAACAATAAAAAAAAAAAAACAAAAAATTCTGGTCCCCAAACTTTAACACATGAGTGATTATAGGTACTGAGTTTAAAATGATCGCGTTTAGTTATCTAGATGACACGGCCAAACTACTAATTGATACATCATCACTGAATATGAGTTATTTAGGGGCTAAAATCAATCACTTTAAGTAATTTAGGGACTAAAAGCGATCACTTTAAGTTATGTAGGGATTAAAATTGATCATTTAAGTTATTTAGGGATTAAAATCGATCACTTTAAGTAATTTAGGGACTAAAAGTGATCACTTCAAGTTATTTAGGGACTAAAATCATTCTCTTTTAAGGTTTTTATTTTTTATTTTTTTTTTATTACTTTAAACTTTAGGGACTAAAATTGCTCATGAGCTAAAGTTTAGGGACCAAGAATGTATTTTGGTTTTGGATTGTTATGATTTTGCTGAACTGTAAATGCATCTCTGAGGACATTGTATGGACTTCCATAGATCATGGTCATCTTTTCTATTTTTATTTTATTTTCAGCCTTCATTTTTCTTTGTATATTCTGTTATGCAGTGGGTAGCTTGTATTTCAAGAGTGTCATCATGCATGATTTAGCTAGTTCTAAAAATGGTATTGGGCAAAGGAATTGCTTTTTTAGGAATAAGAAGTAAAGTGCATGCTATTTCTAGTAGGAGGTTTATGACTTGTGAGAGGGGTCATTATATGAGCTGTTGCTGATATTTTGATATTAGATTTAGAAGATAAAGTTTTGATGATAACAGTGAAACCATTGACCATCTATTCCTTCATTGTCCGGTTGCTCTGGAGTTGTGGGATATGGTTTTTGGTTTATTTGGAGTTTGTTGGGTTATGCCAATGTCTGTTGTTGAGCTTTTTGCTTGCTGGCAAGGTCGATTTGGTCGCCATCGCAATGAAGATATATGGATGGTTGTTCCTCATTGTTTGATGTGGTGTGTTAGGAAGGAAAGAAATAGTAGGTGTTTTGAAGACAATGAGCGTTCTATGCCTGATCTCAAGCTTCTTTTTTTCAGAACCTTATTGGACTGGTTCTCAGTATGGAGAAACCATCATTTTTCTTCTTTTTTGGATTTTCTTGATTTATGTAATTTCTGTATTTGATATGTACACCCCTGTATACTTCTTGTGTACTTGGGTGTCTCTCTCTTTTCGTTATCAATAAATTCTTATTACTTATTAAAAAAAAAGATAAAGTTTTGATGATGAGCTATTGCAGTTGAGTTGTGCAAAATTAAAATGCTAGAGACTAGTTCTACATGCTTAAATTAAACTACTTGTAAAAAGAATCTTCCAAACAAGCTTAGATGCTAGAATTTGGGTAGTCTACTGTAAAAATGAAGGAGAGTCTACAACTAGATGGTAAGAATAAGGAAAGATCATGACTTGGATGCAATGATTGATGGCGCTGTCTAACTATAATCATAATGCTGAATTTCTTGAGCTAATAAATTTCCAATTAGCTGGTTGTTGAGGACTTGCATGGTTCCAATAAAGGAGGTAAGAGGAAGCCAATTGAGATATAGGGGGAGAGAAATTAGAGAAGAAGAGTACATAAGAGCAAGAAAATAAGCAATTAGATGTAATTATCATTCTTTTGTTGAATATAAGGCCATGAAAGAGTTTTATAAGGAATCCCTTCTTCATGTTTGGTATTTCGTGGTGGTAGTAGATGAGAGGTTGTTTGAATTTGTGAGCTTTGTAAACATCATCAATTGTAACCCAAGAAGTTGCTTTGAGGCTTCTCAAAGAATTTATTTAGCAGATGACAGTTCCCTTTCAATCTTGTTTTGGCGCTTGATGTGCTTCGTATAGTAATGTCACTTATTGTTATAGGTTGGCTAATGATTTTAGTTATTTAATATTTTTATGATCATTTTGCCAAGGAGCTCTAGCTCAAATGGTACCTCCTTCTGACATTATAAAACGGGTAGAGGATGAGGTTGTTGGTTCAAGACCCACTAATTGCGTGTATAACTTACCATTAAACAAAATGTTTTTGATGGCATTGTTTGAGGCAGGATGAAATTGAGTCTCACTCTCAACCTAGAGGAACTTCAGTTCTGAGATTAACATGGTTAAACGTGTATTAGCTAGTAATATTTTTGGAGCGAATAAGCTTTATAATATTTCCTTGCACAAGTTGAAGGCTACTTCATCCCAAAGTTACTGTAAAGGCTGTACTAATTTAGATGACATTACAACACACTTATCTTGTAGGCTATTAGACTCTTATCATGGAGAGCACGTATAGTAGTAGACATGTCATATTAAAATTTCCAATTAATTTTTAAATTGACAATTTGTTGACTCTTGAACTCCAAGGTCTGCAGCCTGATCAAGTGACTTTATCCATATTAAATTTGATTGTCTCATCCATATATTGGAAATAGGTCTTTATCCTGGTTGGAGAAGTTTGGTGGCATAGATGATAGATTGCTTAATTTATTAACTGTTCAAAAAAAAAAAAAAAAGATTGCTGAAGTTATCAACTCTTTATCTCCAGGCAAAATATTGGAAACAATATGTTGAGGCACACATGGCTGTGAATAATGATGATGCTACAAAACAGCTATTTAGCCGTTGTTTATTAAACTGCCTTCAAATACCTCTCTGGTATGTTACCTATTTTACATTCATATGGCACTGGTTGACGAATTGAGTTGGTGCAGATTTATAGATATTTGTTAATTATAAAAGAAGATGTTTAGGTATATGTTATGGTAAATGAGGATTATGATTTTTGGTTCTTTAAAGGTTAATATTTTTATGAAAATTATTATGCTTTATTTTAGAATCTTGTAATGGCCACCTCCAATTTTGCAGTCTTGCGTAATTTCTGCTCTCCTTAACTCCACTATGCTGTTGGCATCCAACATTGCTTCCTCTCTATTTTCAGTTTTTTTTTGTTTAATTAATTAATTATTTATTTATTTTAATTTATTATTATTTTTATGATAAGTATTGATTTTATATTAATAGAAAAGATTACTTCTTGCTCATGATGTTATTTTAAGTTGCTGGGCGGTTCAGCTCATATCTAATCTTGTTATATATCTCAGGAAGGATATATATACTGATTTCTTCAGCTTTCTTTACTTTCTCAAATAAATTCTACCTAAGGTTTTCTTTGTCAATTCATGATTCCTGACTTTGAATTTCACATTGAGAGGTTTTAAGTACATTAAAAGATCAAGGTTTTATTGATCATTGTAATTTGCATGCTTGTGGATTGTTATTCTTTATGTTTGGTTTTTGATTTAATTGATAATTGTAATTTGTGTGCTTGATTGTTTTGTCCCCATTTGTATACATCATGTATACGTAGGCGACTGTTTTTTGGTATCAATAAAGTTTCACTATTTATCAAAAAAGTAAATAAACAAGATCAAGATTTATGTAAGTAGTCACTGGAATAAAAAAATATATCCACAAAAGACATGACAAAGCCTGGAATAAGTAAAGAAATGATTTTAACTATATTGTGTAACAAACCATAATATTGATGTCTTGCCCAGCTCTGCATCTTCTGACAATGATGGTTGCTAATATAGCCAAAGATCATACATTTTTATAGTGATGATATCAATTAATTCTGTTAAAAAGTAAAACTAGTTTGCAAACTCACATTACTCACCTTATCTTTGAATTCCTTTACAACCCTGAGAAGACAGCTTCTTCAAATGAAGAATCATTTATACTCAATGTAAAACATGGTTTTGTCTAAGCTGAGAAGATTTAATTGTTTTTCTTGTCTTATCTTATATTGTCTATTTAGTTAGAAATCTCTCTCTCTCCTCCTGGTACTGGTTTGAAGTGTTTCATTGTTTGCTTATTGGTCTTGTAGGCGGTGCTACATTCGTTTCATTAGAAAGGTCAATGAGAAGAAGGGGATAGAGGGTCAAGAAGAGACTAGAAAAGCTTTTGATTTTATGCTCAGCTATCTTGGTGCGTTATCTCTCATAAGCCCTTTAAGATGTTTGTTAATGTAGCATTTTATTCATACTTGTTAATTTTTTTGGAAAATTGCAAAAATTTTAGTTCTTTTGGCAGTAGTATTTTGCTCTGTTTGTTTCAACATTAACATTTTTTGGAAAATGAGTTATTTTTCAAAAAGTATTTTCTAGAAAATTATCTCATTTTCCTGTGTTTGGTAGCAAGTAGCGGTCTTGAAAATGTGAATCTTTACTCCTTTGATATGACTTATTTTTAAAGGTTTTTTTTCCAATAAGAGTTTTTGGAAAACAAAACTCTCTTTTTTTTATTATTTTATTTTTTACTTATCAAAAAAAAGATAGAGTTGTTTTCCAAAAACTTTTATTGGAAAAAAACCTCTAAAAATAAGTCATATTTTCAATAGATTTTTTCATTGATCAAAGACAGTTTTCCTTTGTTCTGTTTTCTTTGACGCTATCAAACAAAGGAAATGTGGAAAAATATCTTCACATAAGGTTTTCCATTGAAACAAATGGAGTGACAATCACGTGGCAATATGAATTTCTTGATCAAAGGTCAATACATCCCATAAAACGAGAAAACCATCTTCACATAAAGTATCTAAAGAATACTCAAGTGTATCCCTAAGAAACTTGCCTTAGATTGTTGGTAGATCTTAATCAAAGGTATTGACATCCCATGGCAATCTGAATTTATGATAGTGGTTTTGATTAGTTGACTCTGCGGAATATAGGTAGGAGTGTAAGTTATATTTCCTAAAACCCATTTGAGGTGAAAAGATATAGAAGGAAGTATGTGTTAATTCTTTGAGATCTCCCGTTTCTCATTTATAGAGCAACAGAAGTGTCTCGAAATTTTATGTAATTATGTGTGGAACTTTTATTTCCTCAAAATTTAGTGTGCTTCTAAGGAGTCTGAATGCAATGGTTCAATATATTCTTGGGGGAATTGGTGATTATGCTAGTGTGGGGTTCTGAGAATAAAAGTTGTCTAGGTGATTTCTTCTATTTTGAGAATTGTGTTGGATCAAGGGAAAAGTTCTGTTTAAGTAAGAAATTGTGTTCTGTTGCTAATACATGAGTCTGTAAGGTATGGTTTAAGACTTCTAATATTTGTCTTGATTCTACTTTTATCAAGGCTATATTGTCCAATGCAGCCATGAGCACAGTTATGCTTCTCACTCGTGTTGCAGAGTTCAACTTTGGTCAATGAATGCTCCAAATTATCTTGAATACTTATTCAGCTTTTTGAGATTTTTTAGATTTTAAGCTGTGCAAAATTGTTCAAGTAATCATGCAGGAAGAGAGATTCAACCAATGTTTTGATTGTCAAATTGCATCACTCATAAAATTGTTGGGGCATTTGATGTCTACCAGACTGGACTAAAAGTGAAATGTAATGTTTAAAAGGAGTGTCCTTATAGTTTGAGAAAATTATGGAGAGGAAAAAGATATTGACAAATTACAACCCATCTCTTAGGAAATAGTTTTGTCTAGACCGAACTCTAATATTAAATTGCAGTGATGTATTCTTTTTCAAAAGGTTCTTTTTCGAAAACAAAGTCATTAAAAGGCAAATGAGAAACCTTTAAACTAGAAGAAAGATTAAATTAATCTTCTGTTAGTCTCATGCGCTTACGGAGATATGTTGTAATCGCAAAAGACCAGCAAGGGGGGGGGGGGGTTGACAAGCTGTATATAGGCGGAATATCCTTCTTGTTTGCGTACACGCAGGAGTAAGTGAGGGATTTGTTTAGTTGATCAACCATACTAGTTCTTGTACCATCTCAAAAAAAGAAAAAGAAAAAAGAAAACTTATTATACAAGTAGAAGTATGTAATTAAGATGGATTCATCTACTGAAAAGACTAAACTACATTACTAATATTGAGCGATCTGATTGTTCTTATACTCAATGCATGTGTTTTCAGGAGCAGATATAGCATCTGGGCCTGTCTGGATGGAATACATCACCTTCTTAAAGACATTGCCGGTTTGTTGGCTTCTCCCTTTCTCTTTTCCAATTTGTATGATTGCACTATGGGTAGAATGAACCAGTAATGCTATTCAATTAATAGATTTGTTGTTTTTATTGTCATTTCCATATTAAAAATGAGATGATCATTGATGCAAGGAGCACCAAAATCATTTAAGATTTTATTTTTTTAATTTGATATTATTTTTGGTTTTGAATTTGGGTTTTTTAATATTAAGGGTTTCATGGAATTTAATTGGATATTTCCATGAGTGTAATCCTTGAAACCCTATTTAACTAATGCTCTTGTATGGGTGAAGGATATTAGAATTTGAATAAAAATTTATGAGTTGAGAATGTGTTTCCCCTTTGTTTGGTGCTGATGCCAAACGCACTTAGGTACTGATGCCTAAATTTTCTTTGCTTGGTGCTCATTCCAAGCAAACCCCTAGGTGCTAATTCCTATGGTTTTTCCTTTTTCCCTTTGCTCAATTTCCCCCTTTCATCTTCATTTGATATTGTCTGGCATCAATCATGCAGGCTCAAAACACTCAGGAAGAGTCCCAAAGGATGACTGCTGTTAGGAAAGTATACCAAAAAGCTATCGTCACGCCTACTCATCACATTGAACAACTTTGGAAGGACTATGAGAACTTTGAAAATTCTGTTAGCCGCCAACTGGTAACTATTTCTGGATTGCAATTTTAACTTGAACTAGTTGGTATTAAATGTATGTAGTTATTCATATGTTATGCATGTGTATTTTACAATCTAGAAGGGGATATTTTTCTAAAAATTGGCACCTGATGATATAGTATTATGCAGGCCAAAGGACTGTTGTCCGAATATCAACCGAAATATAATAGTGCCAGGGCTGTCTACAGAGAGCGGAAAAAATATGTTGATGAAATTGACTGGAATATGCTTGCTGTACCACCATCTGGTTCTTACAAGGCAAGTTTCTGCTTCGTATGCTGCAATTTATAATTGTTAACCCACAGATGGTTTTAGTAGTAGTTGGTTTTTGTTATTCAGACACAATAATGGTGCATGTGCGGCCCTTGATTTTCAAAGGAAGCAAACAATCTGAAACCAAACTTTTCTTTTCTTCAACAAGCTATATAGTCTTTGAATTTTTGCTTGACTTGTTTGAACAAGTGTCTAAGAAAACATGCTGCAAGGATTTGCCTCGATATTCTAAGGCAAGATGTTTATACGCTTTTCAGTCTTAAGGAAGAGGTCAATGTGCCTGTTCTTATTCATAAGGAAAAAAAAAAAAAAAAACGTGGCAAACATGCCTGCATTGGTTTGCGGAAAGTGAAACAAATTGCACCACTTTTAGCTGTGTTCCAAGCCCATGATACATGTTTACTTGATTTATAGTATCATTTGAATGGAAATGAAGCCCTTTATAACCTCATCTCATTTGTAGATGAGAAGTTTTTATTCCGTATAACAGGTTGTCTGCATCTCATTTGCAGATAAGAAGTTTTTATTCCATATAACAGGTTATCTGCATCTCATTGGCATATTAGAAGTTTTTATTCCATGTAACATTTTATGTTTTCAGTTATATTTGTTATGGAAATTTGTTATTCGTTTTTACTTACAGGAAGAACTGCAATGGATGGCATGGAAACGGCTGTTAGCTTTTGAGAAGTAAGAAGCAGGGCCACAATGTCCTTTTGTTTCAGCAGCATGCATCTAGATTTCAACTTAGACATAATTGTTATTATAGATGTTCACTTATACTTCTCTATGTTGTAATGGAAGATTTATATCACTTGGGCTTTATTTAAGTTGTTGAGGGTTCAGATTTTGCAAATAAAAGAAACTTTTTCTGTAAGACATACCATATTTTTAGTGGTGTTGAAATTATTAAATGGAAGTTTTTGTTCTTGGAAATTATGTGACAAAGTTATCAAATGTGGCAAGTTTTTCAAACTTTATTCTTCTGGATAAGGAAAGTCTGTATATTTTTTTTTTTCTTAACTTTATATATAAAAAATGTCTCTATATACTCATAACCATTTTACTGCCATGAACTTTAATGCAAAAAAATTGGCAAACATTAGAGAAAAGGCGCACTTTGGCAGATACTGATTATTGGTCTTAAATGGCAATCTGTTGGGTGTTATATCGCAGATCTTCATCTCTGAAACTGGGCTAGAATTTCTTGTTTGCTTTATGGATGTTGATCTTGCTGGAACTTTCATTGAAGATTTATATATTGATCTATTTATGTGTTGCATTCCAGAGGAAACCCACAAAGGATAGACAGTGCGTCCTCCAACAAGCGAATTATATTCACTTATGAACAGGTAGGAAAAAATTTGTTTGGTATAAAGTGTCTCCATTATAACATATGAATTGAAGTATCTGTCTTTGTTGGAAATCTACCTACCTTACATGCTCAAATCTTCTTAATTTTCCAAGATGTCATTTGTTTTTTAGTCTTTTAAACATACCTATTGTAAGTGGTGGATAAGTTGCTACCTGAGTCAACTGCAACCTGTTGAGCATTGCTAGTCACTGCAGTTACTGAGGTGTTGCTTGCGATCTGTCTACAAGTCTCATATATTAATTGTAGTTTTCTTCTCATGTAGTTATGAGACAAATATCTATGAATATTCTGTGTAAAGAATTATATTCTATGCCAATTTTATCTATGATATACCTTATTATGTGTGGTCCATCTAAGATAAATGTGGGTAGCTGAAAACTAGTACACATGTATCTCTCTCATATATATGTGTGTGTGTGTGTTGTTACAACTTATTCTGGATCTCAGAAAGAACAAGTAAAAGGAAAAGAAATAGTAAATATGTCTACGATAGTACCTAATTTCATTAGTAGTTTCACAATTTTTCTTTACATTCTGAAGTAACTGAGAATCCTTAATTTTTTCCCTGGTTGGTAGGTAGTTCAGGATGACTGAGGGAAAGTTTGAAGAAACAATTTTAAGAGAATACTATATTTTTCAAAGTCAATCTTTCATAAGATTATGTGCGTGTATTGTTATAACTTATTCTGGATCTCAGAAAGAATAAGTAAAAGGAAAAGAAAATTTAAATATGTCTACAATAGGTACCAATTTCATATGCAGTTTTACAATTTTGCTTTACATTCTGATGTAACTGAGTATCCTTAATTTTTTTTCCTGGTTAGGAGGTAGTTCAGGATGACACAAAGAAAATGTGAAGAAACTTTTTGAAGAGGATACATTTTTTTCAAAGTCAAATAAAATAAAAGATGGAAAAAAAAGTAAAAAAAATTGCAACTAATATATCAGTTCTCTAGGTCAAAACATTCTTCAACTGTTTAACCAAAACATTATTGGACTGGCTGTCAGCCTTGAGGGATCTTTATTTATTTTCTATTGCTGATTTATTAGATTTATGCAATTTTTGTTACTTTGTTTACCCTAGTATACTTGGGTGACACCTTTTTCTGATATATGTATATTTCTATTAATTATAATAAAAAAGCTGTTTAATCAACTTGCTTTTCTAAGATACTAGCTGCTTGCTAAATTATATCGAGCTTTCAAAGTCTTCCTCGATCTATGAGAGCCACCAATGAGATGTGATGAATCGAAGAAATTGCCAAGAAGCAAGATAGAGAGAATACTCTTCTATTCAAAATCAATCTTTCATAACTTGAAGGCCCAAATAGGACTCATCCCATAATCTGCTTAATTCTTTAAAGGGAATGTTTGAAACGGACAAAGAGTAGAGGAGAATCAGGAGGCTAGAGGGAAAGGTGGTCGGAATATACTAAAATTTAGCACATTCTGGTCATCTTCCCTTCTCCCCTCCTCTCCTATTCCCCCCATCCATCCAAACATAGGGTATGATACCTGCTGGTTGCCAAATTATATTGCACTTTCAAAGTTGTCCTAGATCTATGAGAGCCATCAAGTGTTGCAATCTCTATTGTTGATTTTGTTGATTCCCTTTCCTTTTGTATAAGATGATGATTATGTAATTCTTTAGGAGTACATTGTGCACTCATTCAAGGTGCAAGAAGTACCTCCTCTATTTCAAAAAAAAAAAAAAATGCTTACTACTTATAGAAAAAAAGAAGAAGAATCAATGAGATGTGATCTATGATTGGACTACTCATATGGCACATAGTGTTTGATTACCTCTCTTGATTTGTGCGGGTTCCAAAAGGAACCTCTTAGTTTTTGTTTTCCTTAAATGTGTTATTGCCTTCACTACTCTTTGTTCATTCAGTTTTGTTATATTTGCTCATTGCATTGTGCTGGAATTCCAGTGTCTGATGTATCTATACCATTATCCTGATATATGGTATGACTATGCTACATGGCATGCAAAAACTGGTTCAATAGATGCTGCAGTCAAAGTATTTCAGCGAGCTTTGAAGGCTCTTCCTGGTAATTTGCTTCTCATTTTTGTGTCCTTCACTTAAATAAGATTTATGATTATTCTGTTAATTATAAAAAAAGATTTATAGTTATTCTTTAGTAACTCTCACGGCTGTCTCTTCTTATCTTGCTGTACATGGCTGGACTCTTATCAAATAGGTGTCTAGTAGTTTGATGTGAATCTTGATTTTAGGGCAGCTTTTTTGCCTTTACTTTGTATCTGGCATGGCCTGTATCATTTCTTGCTTTCTTTTGCTCCTTTTTATTTTTCTCATTTGCTTTTTCTTCCTTAATATGTATGGTCAGACTCAGAAATGCTGAGGTATGCCTATGCAGAGCTGGAGGAATCTCGTGGAGCAATTCAGGTAAGTAGGACCTGACATGTTTTCTACATGCTTAAGTCCTTGGGTCTTAGTATTTGAACTTTGCTTCTGCTTTATTGTAGTCTGCAAAGAAAATATATGAGAGCCTTCTAGGGGATGGGGTTAACACAACAGCACTTGCTCATATACAAGTAAGTAACTTTGAATTGTTTAGTAGACATTTTTTTTTCTTCAGAGTAAGTTGTATGTTTGACAGTTGTAATGAGAGATGGAAATGTTTCTCTCGCATGTCTCAATGAGAGAGGTTTAGACTAAATGAAAAATAGAATCTTTGGAAGTCTCATGATATTTAATTCTGAAAGTCATGGAGTGAGTCTGCATTCTGGTAAGTAGGAACTTCCAACTACAAATTCTTTAAGGTCCATAGCCTAGTTCTGCCCCAAGGGTCAGTCCAAGCCAAGGCTTTGGACATTTCATGATAGTTTAGTCTAAATTGGGTCAAATATGCAAAGTTTTTGTTTGTACATGCTTGTTCCTGCATGTATGTCAGTGTTGTGTTTAGAAATTTTGATTTTGGTTGCCAATGAATGGCATAGAAAAGTGGTGAATCCACTGTTATCATTTATGCAAGCATAAATATATACCATGGATGACAGCAGATGCTAAATCTCTACTAGGTACTGTTGGAAATCCTGAATATATCGGTCTGTGTTTGCTCACATTACTCTCAAAGCATAATATTAAATGGTGTCACATTAAAATTTAGATATTTGATGGCATGCATATTCCACAGCTTGTCAATATACTTTTCCCATGATGGATATCATTTTTGTTTTTCATGCTGCAGTTTATTCGCTTTTTAAGGAGAACTGAGGGTGTTGAAGCAGCTCGCAAGTACTTTTTAGATGCTCGAAAATCCCCAAACTGCACGTACCATGTTTATGTCGCTTATGCAATGATGGCCTTTTGTCTTGACAAAGATCCAAAGGTCCTTTTTTCTTTTTTAGTTTTAATCTTCATGTCATATTGATATGATGGGGTTATGTCTTCTACAAAAGCACTGCATTACTTATCATGATTATTTCTTTACTCCCTCCATCCCATGTTAGTCCTGTTTAGGAAACCCAACTTTGGAGCCTCATTTAATGCATTATCTTTAATAAAAAGATACAAGTTCCCAAAACCACCCTCCTTAATTTAAATTCTGGTGAAGGGGAGTATTGACTTTTTAAATAAAGTAAATGGTAAGTTAGGGAATTTATTTATTGACTTTTCAAATAGGACTCCATTTTAGGACATGCTAAAATGGAGTAAAGGACTAACAGTTTGGAATGGAATGGGTATATTAGTGTGTTTTTGGAAAGCCCAAAAAAGCCAGCTTTTTGGCCTTTTTGAACTTATTTTGGTGGGTCCCACACCATAAAAAGAAAAAATCCCCTTCTTTTCTACAGTAAGTGTATCCACACACTCTGAATTGAAAAAAATGGCCACTTTCTGCCTACTGATTGTTGTAACTTGTATGTTGGTGTTGACCAGACATTGTGAAAGCTATCTTGTTCCAATAATATAGTGGTGAAAAAGCTAGATGAATTAAAATAGTTTGGGATGATATTTGCTATTAAGGGCTTTCCTCTGCCCTTTGTCTCCTCCCCCCCTCTTTAGTGGGATGCACCTACCTAAACATATTCCTACCTTCTGGGTTTCAGAAACTAATTGACATAGATTTGGTACTTTCTGATGGTCTGTTGTGTTATGTTGGCTTAAGAGTAAATATTTATAAGCCATCATTTTTTTTTTTCCGCATCCTGCAGGTTGCACACAATGTTTTTGAAGCAGGATTGAAACGGTTTATGCATGAGCCTGTATACATTCTTGAGTGAGTTCATCTATCTCGTAATCAGAAATTATGCATGTTACAGAGCTTTGATGATGGACAAATGGGATACACTACTACCATTTAGTAAAATCATTTTGTCTTATTGGTAATTCAGCTTATAATTATCAATTATTAATGTCCTTGATGTCACAGATATGCAGATTTTTTGACACGCTTGAATGATGATAGAAATATCCGGGCCTTATTTGAGCGGGCACTAAGTTCACTGCCACCAGAGGAATCTGTTGAGGTAGACCCCTAATACACACACCCATGAGCATGCATATATTCTTGTATTATTTCCAGTTCCTAATGATTTATCTCTTAACTAGCAAGTTTATTTGACCTTATGACATATGGCTTATGTTGTTCCCTGTACTTAAGGTTTTTTAAGGATTTTATGGAGATAAGAAGAAAACATATCAATTCATCGAGGAAAGATGCTTAAATATTTGAATGGTCAAAGTCAAAGTCCAATATAAATTTAGTGGCAGTACAAGGCATTTTAATCTTGAACAGGCACAAACTTCACATGCCTGAATATTCGTTACCCTTTTTTGTGTTTGGCATGTTGGATCTTTTTTATTTTCTTGGAAAATGCTACAGACAACTGGTGGTACATATTTTGAGGAATGAAAGGACTAAATATGCGAAAGGAATTTGATTTTCAGTTAAAAGGCTATGGATTCTGAGAATGAGTTTGAAAAGACTGAAAAAGTTAGGCTAAAACTCATTTTACACTCTCTAAGTGAGGTAATTTAATTTTGGTCTTTAAAGTCCCAGTTTTGTCTTGTTTGTCCGCAAAGTTTGTATTTATTGTTAATATGGTCCTTCCATCTACTACTGTTAGTAGGATTGCTGTTAAGGCTCTACAAATAGTCATTTAATTTTTTTTTTCCCCAAATTTTAATACTGACGAAGGTAACCAAAATTTCTTTATTGGGTATTGGTAGATTTTTGGCAAAGAGTCCCTCAAGCCTAGTTTTTGGTATTTCTGTAATGGGTTTTTCATATTGGTACTGACAGAGAATCAGAAGTTACTATGACTTGGGATTTAAAACCCAGGGAAAGTTTGACTGATTATAATTTAGAAAGATTTCTGATCAAAATGGTGACCAACCCGACTGGTGGTGATTGGATTGGTTGGTTTTCCATTATTACTATTTTTCCTTTTTGCCCCCTTCGTTTTTCTTTCGGGATTTTGAATATTGGTTTGTGTGGGTTTGGTGGGTGAGGATGGCCTTGGACAGCATTGGGTTGCTGGAATTTGCACCAATTCCATGGTAGTCAAGGGCGAGCTAGGCACTTGCCTAGGTGCTTGGGCTAGGCGAGGCGCCACTAAGGCACCTCTAAGGCTCTAAGGCTAGGTGCATGCCTTTAGAGCCTAGGCGAGCAAGGTGACCGCCTTAAACCATGAAAAAGGTGCTAAGGTAAGAGCCTCCGTTGTTGTTGTTGGGTTTAAATTTTTTTAATTTTTATAGAAGGTTGTTGTAATAACTATTAATTAGATTATTAATTTACAAAAGCTTGTTATAAAACCTATTTTTAGATTGATTAATTTACATAAGCTTGTTTTTAGATTTAGTGTTAGATTAATTTATTTATAAAAGCTTGTTATAAAATCTATTTTTAGAATAGTTATTAGAGTCTAAACCATATTAAGCCTATTTTGAAATCAATTAATAGTTCTAATTTCATGCAATACATTATAAAAAAAACTTGATTATAATTTATAATATTTCAGTACATTAGGTACAAATGATTTAAGTTTTGTATGTATAATAATTATATTTAGAATTTGGCGCCTTGCTATAATTGGGCTAGCGCCTTTTTATTTTTTCACGCGATAGAAGGCTTTGGCTCCTTAATGTCGCCTTTTGCCTTTGACTACCTTGGCCACCAGATCTATTGTCTTCTCTCTGCCACTGCTGCTGCTCTTCTTCTTCTTCTCAAATTTTTTTGAAGTGTTGTGGAATTACATGTGATTTTGTTGGTGCAAATTGGTTTCTGATTTAGTTGTTAGATGCATATGTGATTTCTCAGCTCTATGGTGGAATTTCAATCTTGAGATCCTAGGAACAATGATAGTGTCATGTGGAATCTTTGGTTTGAAAGAAACCAATGAGCCTTTGAGGGTATCAAGCATCCTGCTTATGTCATCAAAGCATATTTTGCAGACACTGTTTGATTGGATGCATGCCCTAGGTGGCATTCCTTCTGTCTATTGTTGATTTTATTGATTCACTACTGTATTCTATGTAATATGTATTGGGCAAGTACACACACCTAGTCTGTCCCTTTTTTTTTCCTTGTATATATGTGTGTGTGTGTGCGTGCGCGCGCATAAAATGATAGTGTCAAGCAGTCCAACTCAATGAACAATATCCAGAGCAAAATGAAAAAAGAACTCATAAAATAAATTGACCCCAGAATTGAAAATTACTATAAAAAAACCCATTAAAACAGTGACCGATTCTTCCATTCTGAGTCATTACATAGAACCCAGATTAGAAACAAAAAGAAAATGTGAAATTCAAACCAAGTGCATAATGAAAGTCCTGAAAGCCTCTTTAACCCATTAGTGCTGTCACTGAATTGTAGCTGCGAACTAAACTCCTCAAAGTTGAGGAAGGAGATTGTGGCAAGAGCAAAGGAAATTGGGCTGGCAGAAAAAGGGAAAAAGAGAGGAGAGAGGTATTGAAGAAAAGAAGATGCTGGTGGTAAGGGATGAAGGGGCGGAGAGAGAGAGAGAGAGAGAGAGAGAGAGAGAGAGAGAGAGAGAGAGAGAGTTACATTTGATTTTGTAATAGAAAAAAAATCTTAAATCCTATTTTTTATTAGAAAAAAATTTAGTATTTTTTCCCAGTATTAAAAATAGACAAAAACTATGCTGTTTTTGAAGCGTTTAACGGAAATATTTTAATGGCATGGGATGGAAGGATCACGTTGACAACAAATACAAATTTTGAGGATGAAATTGAAATTTTAAGAACCAAAATGATAACTACCCCAAACTTACCAATGCCTTTGAATCCTTTCAAATAGTCCTCATATTAATTCTTGATGTGAAATTTTCACTTCCTTAAAATTTCTCTCTTGCTTTATATATTTGATTTTAATAACTGCAATGTTTGAAAGTATTAACAAATAAAAAAAAATAATGATTTCGCTTTTATATAAAAAAAAATAATGATGGGAATCTCAAAGCATAATGTATGTATGATGTGTTCGCTGTAGCAAAAACGCATTGTGTTGATGTATTTAAATGCAAATTCAGCCAAAAAAAATAAATGCTGTAAATTTGTTTAAAGGTGTTCTAAATTATTTTGAGGCTTATGATTGAATGTTTGAAAACTTGTAAGACTATGGGAGTTCTTATATATTTTGTATTCTGCTATATTCTACCACTTACTCATTTTATATTTATTTGCTTCAAGGCATCATCTTGTTCATATCCAATCTTTTCATTGCTTGAGAGATTTTATGTGGTTTTTGTGTATACTCATTTGCAGGTCTGGAAACGATTCACCCATTTTGAGCAAACTTATGGAGATCTGGCTAGCATGTTGAAGGTAGTTGTTATTAAATTTAAATTTTCATGAAGATGAATATTCTTGTCCTCTTCTATGCATCATACTCTTTCATTTCCTTTGGAGTCGAGAGTTTCTATACTTGTATTTTATGTATTTGTTATTATTATTATTATTATTATCGTCATTACCATCATTTTTTTTGTTATTATTAATAATAACAAAACCATGTCAACTGTTTTGCACCTTAATCTTTAGGAATTATTTAAACAAATGTTTTTGCATGGGTTTGTTATACATTATTAGGTACAGGAAGGTGCTATACCGTATTTTAATTGACTGCAGTTCTTTTTTAGTTTTGTGCTACTTAAGTTGAGGTTGGAACCAGTGTCCAATCTCAAATTCTGTTGGAGCAATGTGCATTAAATTTGGAGATTCATCTGTTTGATTTTATTGTTACACTTCTGATAACCTAGACCAAAGCATACTCTTCCAGCCAGAATATACTTCATGGAATTTCATTTATTAATACAAATTTCAGAAATTAGAATTGAGAGCATCATTGCAGGATAATATTGTTGAAAGAATTTTCCAGCAGTAATCTCCTACAGCCACAAACATGAGAAGATATGTTCTTTATCTTGACAGTATATTGAATAGTTTTAACTTATAATGAAATAGGAACTTAATTATTTCTCTTTGCTAGTGATTGTAAGTGTGATGGTATGTTATTAGAAAGTGTTTTTTTCCTTTAAAAATATAATAATTTTGGAAACTTTGGCTTCTAATTTATGTTGTTTGCATTATATTTTTCTGTAGTTTCTTTGATTTAGGCTTGCATGCTTTATAGGAGACCATTTTGTCATTGTAACCCAGTGAAGAAAAATGATCACATGCCATAGTTTTATTTTGCACGCTTTTCTAAAAAACCTAAGTATTGGTTCTTTTTCTGTAATTTTAATGGTTTGTAAGCTTCTAATGTTGAAGGTAGAGTGTGGAGGTAAGTGTTAAGTGATTCTTTGGATATCTTTCTGAATTGTGAGCGTCATTGAATTTCACTGACTAAATATTTGTTGACTGTTTAACATCATATAGGTCGAACAAAGAAGGAAAGAAGCTCTTTCTAGAACAGGGGAAGAGGGACCGTCAGCTTTAGAGGGATCATTGCAAGATGTTGTATCACGTTATACTTTCATGGATCTATGGCCATGCTCTTCAAATGACTTGGATCATTTGGCACGGCAAGAGGTATATTCATTTAGAATATTTTGTTGTCATTATGCTTTTTATTTTTTATTTAGGTAATAGAACTTTTATTGAAAAAATGAACATCGTGTTCATGATGATGAACACTTTGGACATGAAGAGAATACAAAAAGCTCAAAGCTAACAGATTGTCGAAAGCAGAAATCGAAATACATTGTGTAAGACCCCAAATACGAGCCCATTGAAATGAAGTACCAAAAAGAAGATCTTTTAAAAGATCTAAAGATCTCTCATTATCTTCAATGATACTAAGTTCCTGCCAAACTAACCACAGTAGGCAACCTGTTATCATATTCCAGATAGTTGACAGGTGCTTCCCAAACCAATTGTCCCAAGCAAAAAAAGAAGATATAACCATCTTTGGCATCACCCAATGGACTCCAAACACATGACAAACTTCTCACCATAAAGCATAAGCCAACTTATAGTGAAGTAAGAGATGCTCCACAGTTTCCCCATCACGCTACACCGCCACATGCAACACCAATTAACTAGGGACTGTCCTCTCTTAACAAGATAATCAATGGTAAATATCCCATCCTTGATTGCTGTCCATAAAAAGAATGACACCCTTTTAGGTACCTTTACACACCAAATGCTTTTCTAAGGAAAAACAATAGGAAGATTACCAAACAACCAATTATAAAAGAAGCACACATCAAGCACACCATTTAGAGTCAACTTCCAAGATAGCTTATCCTCCCCCTCACCTCTCGGCATACAGGAGTAAAGAAGCTCAAAAAAAAAAAAAAAAAAATCAATGGCCTCCAACTCCCAATCACGAGGAACTCTTCGGAATTGTAAATTCCAACTCCTTTCTCCCGCTTTGGAGGCAAAAACAATCAAGTAAAAAATCCAAGCTTCTTTGGATCGAGAATAGGCATTCAGATTTGGGTAAAGATTCTGTAGAGGTGTATGTCCACTGCATGAGTCATGGCAAGAACAAATCCGGTGGCCCTCCCCTACATCATACACTATCTGTACAAAAAATCTCGCTTCCCCTGTGCTAATACCCTTCCACAAGATCAGTGGCTGTACAAGTGGAGGGTTGGGATGTAATTCATATAACTATATAAAGAAAGAGAAATCCTCTAGAAGGGGGGACACACAAAAAATTTGAAAGAGAAATATACCCTATGCATCTATACTCTGTACAGGGCCGGTTTAACAACTTTGGGGGCCTTAGGCGAAAATTTTAAGTGGGGCATTTTTTATATTTAAATATTAATCAAATTTTAAGTATAGAATAATACAACCTAGTTCTTGCAATTTTTCTAAAACCGTGACCACTTTAAAGTCTAAACTTGTAGAAATAAAAATTAATTTATTACATGATTCAATAAATTAATGTCACTATAATACAAATGAGTTGATATGATACACATCAAATTATTAATTGGTATGATAATTTATAATAATTGATAAAGTAAGAAAACGTGCTGTCCTATGACTGTGGGCTGTGCAGCCTGTGCAGTGTGCATCGTGCAACTGTGCAGCCTGTGCTGCTGTGCAGTGTGCAACTGTGCAGAAAACATGCTGTCTAGCCTGTCCTATGTGCAAAAAACGTGATGTCCTATGACTCCTATCAATCAATCATGCAGTGAAATAGACCTAAAAAAAAAAATTAAATTGAATAAATAGCAGACTCCTCATCTTAATTTTCGGAAAGATAGAGAGGGGGAGAAGATTACCTCTAGAATGCCCACGGCTCACGCTGCCCCTTTTCAATTTTGAATTTACTGTGAATTGAAGGGAATCAACAAAGAAAGATTTCAAGCTAGACTTGAGTTTACAGAAAAAGATCAAGAATCAAGATGAAGAAAAGAAAGGTAAGAACATAGATGGAGACGCAGAGAGATAGGGAGATGAGAGATTTTTCTTTTGTTTTTGAAATTTATAATCTCTATGTGCGCACCCCAAACGAGCTTAAAAGGTCTGGTTTCCTCTTGGGCTCACAATATATTTATAATGTGGGCTTTGGATTTCCTACTCTGGGTGATTCTAACCTAGAGACCCAGCAATATCTCTCCAACCTTTGTATCTTTGGATGAGATCTTACACCTCTAGTACACCAACCTCCTCTAGTCACTCCATATTTCCTTGCTATATCTTAAAGCCATAATTGGTTACTTTCCTTCCCAAAGCACCACAACCACTTTCCAAGCAAAGCTTGGTTAAACAACCCAATCCTTCGGATTCCTAACCCACCTACCTCCACTGGCATACAAACATCTTCCCAAGCCACTAAAGGATATTTGAAAACTTTCTCAGAAGCCTCCCAAAGAAAATTCCTCTAAATCATTTCTAATCTACCAGCCATAGCTTGAGGGATAGTGAACAAGGATAGAAAATAGGTAGGAAGGCTCAATAGAGTACTTTTTAAAAGATCAAGTCTACTGCCCTTTGACAAATAAAGACATTTCCAACCTTACAGTCTCCTCTCCATCTTCTCTATAATAGGATTCCAAATTGATGAATCCTTATAATGGGCTCCAAGAGGCATACCCAAATAAATCATAGGCAAGCTACCCACCTTACAACATAGAACATGAGCCAAAACATTCAGATTCCTTAACTCACCTATTGGAACAATCTCACTCTTCCCAACATTGACTTTTAAGCCTGTAATAGCTTCAGAGAAAATCAACACCGTCCGTATGTATAAAAGTTGTTCCCTAGAAGCATCACAAAATAAAGATAGTGTCATCAGCAAAAAGAAGGTAAGGAATATTTATACCCCCTTGCACTCTTCCTGCTTGAAAACCACAAAGAAAATCACCCTCTTCCATTCTCTTCAACAACTTGCTCAACACCTCCATAACCAAAAGGAATAAGAGTGGAGACAAGGGATTCCCTTGACAGAGAGTACGAGAACTACCAAAAAAAGTTGGCAAGGAAACCATTAAAAAGAACAGAAAACCAAACTGTAGTAATACATGCCTTCATCCATCTCCCCCACTTTACCCCCAAACCCATCCTCTCCATAAGATAAAATAAGGCATTCCAGTTCACATGATCGTAAGTCTTCTCAATATCCAACTTAACAATCACACCAGGGACACCGCTCTTCATTCTACTGTCTAAGCATTCATTTGCAATCAGAACTGAACCAAGAATTTGTCTCCCTCCAACAAAAGAATTCTGAAAATCAAAAATGAGTTTATCTAGAACTCTTTGAAGTCTATGTGCCAACACCTTAGACAAAAGTTTATATAGACTACTCACAAGACTAATAGGGCAAAAGTCTTTAATATTGATAGCATTAGCCTTCTTGGGAATCAAACTTAGAAAAGCGGCATTGAGAGATTTTTCAAAAACACATTGTCTATGGAAATCCGCAAAAAAAGCCAGGACATCCCCTTCCAACACACTCCAACATTTTTGGAAAAATGCCATAGTAGATCCATCAGGACTAGGGGCCTTGTCACCCTCAGCTTCCTTAAGAGCCTCAAGAATCTCCTCCTCAAACTCCTCCATAAAAAGCCTCTCAGTCTCATCTAAACTGGCAAAATCTAAGCCATCAATAGTAGGCCTCCAATATTCCTGCTCCTGATACAACTTCTTATAAAAATCCGCCACCTAATCCGGGATATTCGCATCATCCTCATAAAGAGTGCTCTCTACCTCCACACCCCTAATATGATTAGTTCACCTATGAGAATTAGCAAGTCTACTTATCAAAAAAGAATTAGCAAGTCTATGGAAAAACCAAGTATTATTATCCCCTTCTTTATTGAACGGAGCCTTTGTTTTCTGCCCCCAAGAAATCTCTTCCTAAGAAGCCAAAAAATCAATATCAGATTTAACCACAACCCTTCTATCTCTATCCTCCTGGCTCAAAAGCTGCATCCCTTCTTTCACATCAAGATCTAAAAGCTTAGTCAACAGGCATTTTTTTCCTAAAAGACATCCTCAAAAACATGCTTGTTCCAATATTTCAAATCCCCTTTCAAAGCCTTCAACTTACAGGCTAAGACATAACTAGGGGGCCCCATAAATTGATAACCATTCAACCAAAGACGAACCTTCTCCACAAAACCCTCCACTTTTAGCCACATTTTCAAATTTAAAGGCACTTTTCCCCCTCGCCATGCCTCCTGCCTCCAAAAGAAGAGGACAATGATTTGATACCACCCGAGGGAGTATCCTTTGGGTTAAATCTAAGAAATGTTCCTCCCAGCCCACTAACACCAACACTCTATCAATTCTGGACATGGAAGAATTGTTAGAATCACGAAACCAAGTATACTCACCTCCCACCAGAGGTAAATCCACCATAAGATGCTTCTCAATAAAATCTGAGAATTTAAACATGGCTGGATTGAATGAAGTACACCCAACTCTCTCTGCCGGATACCTGATAATGTTAAAATCACCAAACAAACACCAAGCCAAAGTCCACCATGATCTCATACTATCAAGCTCCACCCACATTGAATCGCTAAGGCTATCATCATTTGGTCCATACACCCCTGAGCAGACCCATTCAAAGCCATTTACCATACCCTTCAACAAAACAGAAACCGAAAAACTATCAACCACACATTCAACTTTCTCAAAAATCCTTTTGTCCCACATCATCAGTACATCCCTAGCCGTGTGAATGGCATCCAAGACTATCCAGTCTACATAAGGGCTGCCCCATAGACTTTTGACAATGGTAGAACTAGTATTGTCTAGTTTGGTTTCTTGAAGACAAATAGCATCACACTTCCACTCCTTAAGTAAATTCCTCTCAACATCCCTCTTATGAGGGTTGTTCAAATCCCTCATATTTCATGACAAAAGTTTCAAAGTCAGGGACAAACAGCTGTACCCAGTCCAGAGGATTTCACACTACCTCTAGTATTCCTAGCAGAATGTCCATCATAATTAATAGTGGAAACCAAATTTCTCAATTCCTGCAACCCTTTTTTATTTGAATTACCTACCCCATGTGTGCTAACAGCAGCAGCTTGTTTTTCCCAAACACTCGAGTTTTTGAAAGAAGGCAATGCACTGATTCTCACAGCAAGCAACAGGAAACCCCACATATGAACCAAAACCTTTGATCATTGTTCTCACCCATTCTGAAGGCTCCAGCTCATCCTCTGAAGAAAACCCATCAATAACACTCACCTCAGTACCAAAATCTGAACCTCCATTAGGATCCCACAAAGCCAAAGGTGCAACATCCAAAGAACAAGTTTCCTCACCATTATCTGTCAACCAAGGATCTTCCCAAAATTGCTTAGGAACAGCAGCATTGTTTGAGTTAAAATTCAACTCAGACGGAGGAGAGAAGCGATTTGGACCCAAAAATTGTTGCTGCTGGAGCATTTCAGATAACTCCAAGACTGGGAAAGACAATGGAAGACCCACAATTTGATGGAATGATCACAGAACCACCATCGGAGACACCATGGCACTTAGACCAGCCTTGGAAGTCAGACCCACATCAACGCCAGGGCTCGGTGACACTTCCAGCTGCTTCTCTGCTTTGTGGATGCCTGATTCGGATAGACCAACAAAATCAGCCTCAGAAGTGAGTCCCACACTGACGCCGGGGCTTGGAAGCACTACCTCCAGCCTTGCGTCAGCGTCGTGGGGGCCCGAGCCTTCACCAACCTCCCAAGCCGAGCCATTGAACCCACACACCCTTCATGCTGATTAACATGGCCAGCAATTTTAGGGAACTTTTTCTCATCAATTCCTAAATTCATGTGATTGCTAACGGATTTTTCAAATCCACCACCACCTCTTTCCCTGGCCTAGAAACTTTTTTCCCCAAAAAAAACTTGCGTAGTCTCACTTCAAGTGAAGCCCAACCACCATTCTTGACTTCCTCTAGAACCTGAAGACAACCACTTCTTGCACCATTGTGATACTCATAGAGATTTCCACAAACAAACCAACCCAAAATCAATCTAACTGGTTATCTCCAAGATTTTTGAATTCTCACGCATTCTTTTGAAAAAATGTTGTTTGCTAAAATTTCAACTAGATAATTCTGCTAAACAAACAATGATCCATCCGAAACCCAATCTTCCCACCTGAATAGAGCCATGGTACTTACCCCATGAATAGTGTAGGAATCTATTCTACCACCAACAAAAACTAAAGAAAAAACCTTAGAATCAATACAAAAGAAGACAGAGTTCCTCTCTATCTCCCTCGTTTGAGGGTTAGGCTTGGGTTGAGAGGATGGAGGAGAGGGAAGCTGAATCAGATTATTTTGTGGGGGAGGCTTGCTTTGTGGAGGAAGGAGAGCTGTGGATAGCGGTATTGAAACTGGAGCAGGATGGGGTTGTTGGAGAGCCTGACCAAAATGATTAGGCCAGTAGAAAGGCTGTGTGGTAAGATGTCATGATGTGGGAAGAAGGGTGGTTGTGTTGGGTAGGGTAGAAAGTGGGGGGGACCAAAGGGTAAAGGGGGTGGAAAGGAATGGAAAGGTAGAATGGCTCAAGGTTTTTTTTTTGTTTTTGTTTTGTTTTTGTTTTTGTTTTTGTTTTAGTGTAAAAAGAAAAGAAAAGAAAACCATGGTGTCTGATACATTTCATTTGTAATGCCTGTTGGGTGAGGTCCCCTGAGAATAGATACTTGTGTATATGTAAAGGAAGAACAGGAAAAAGAAAATGAAATACCCAATGTGGAGCTAACAATATACTGGTAAATCTTGTTTTCTTGGGCAGAAAAGGATGAAATATTTCACACTTCACCCTTTTGGGCCTAACATATGTGACACCTAGGCACCTTGCACCCACATTTCCGTAAATGAACTGAGTTTTTCTTTAACAGTTTCGGCTTGGCTCAAAATAGAGCTTGTTTATGTTTGTTTGAAAATGAGCCAAGCTCGATCCTTATTATAAGACTTAGTAAATGAGCCAAGTTTAAAAAATTATTCTATTCATGCTAGACTAGTAAACATAGGGCTCAAGAATAAGGAATCCAAATCTTAGCTTTATGTGAGCTGGCTCAAGACTAGTAAACATAGGGCTCAAGAATAAGGAATTCAAATCTTAGCTTTATGTGAGCTGGCTGAGATAATATTTTAAAATATCTGAATATTTAGGGTCTGTTTGGATGAAAAAAAAAATGATCACTCATCACTCATCATTTAAATATCATTATTCATCACTCATCACTCAATAACTCATCACTTATTACTGAAAATACCCCAACTTTCTAAGGTGGCATGTTTGGCACTTGTTTCCAACTTCTAATAACTCAAAAAATTTTACTTTTTGTGGGACCCGCAGATTGACTTGGTGCAGCTTTTACTTCTTATTTATTTATTTATTTATTTTTCCTTCAACCCCCAATACCCAAACTCACCAAACCCAAATTGGTCTCAAACCTAGAAAATTCATTAGCATCCTCGACAACCAAATTCTCCAGCTTCATCAACAAACCCAAAAAAGGAGAGGGTTGGAAAGAATGAGATGAATCGTTGCCCCAATCATTCTTTGGGTCTCTCTCCATCTGGGTTTTGTTTCCCAACAACACCACCAAACCAAACCCATCTCTGATCTGAGACCACCCACTAGAACACCCAGTTGAAGAAATCACTCAGATCGGTGTGCTTAGAAGCTAGATCAAAGACATGCAAGACCGATTCCACCCCTCTTCTCCGCAACTTTCCTCTCTTTCATTTCTTACTTCTGGGTTTTGTTTGTGTTTGGAGAAGAAATTTTTAGATTTATTGTGTGGATGAACATGTTTGTGTTTGTGAGTTAGTGTGTATGATCGGTATCATGTGTTTATGGGTTTGATTTTCTGGGTTTGAGAAATTGGTACCTATGTTTTTTTTTTTTTTTGGGATAAAGTTACCCATGTGTTTCTATGAAGAAGAAAAGAAAGAAAAAGAATGAAGAAGAAGAAAGAAAATGGCTGTTGGAGTGAGCCTGTGAAGAAGAAAGAAAGAAAGAAAAAGAAGGAAGAAGAAAAAAAAGAAAGAAAAAAGCTGTTGAGTGAGTCTGTGAAGAAGAAAGGAGAGAAAAAGTAAGGAGGAGGGAAAAAAAAAAAAAAAAAAAGTAAGGACGTGACTTCTCTGACTGTGGGTCCCAGAAATGTGTTTATTTACAAAAATGCAATCAGAACTCAGTTTCCATAATTTGAAAACACCCAAAAGTTGTTTTCAGTTTTGCTAACTCATTACTCAAAAATCAGAGAATTGAGTGATGGAAACAAAAACTGAAAACAAATCCAAACACACCCTTCTGCCATGGGACCTACCAATTTTGAGTTATGGGTGATGAAAATAGAGTGATAGGTGATGGAAAACATGAAATCCGAATAGTCCCTTAGTCATGATTTGCTTTCTATGCATACAAATTGTGTGACACCCCAGATTTTGATTGGATATTAATTGAATGTGTGTTGTCTGGATGTGTTTTGAGTCCCACGTGCCCATAACTGGGTGGATCTGGGCTTTAAACAATTATAAGGAGCCTCAAATGTGACTAGACTAGTCCTTTTGGGGTAGCGCAGACCACACGTGTTTTTCCTTGGGTTGTTACATTGTGGTTCTTATTTACCCTTCCTTATTGACATCTTTTACATATTTCGTGTTTGGACTTAATGTAGTTCCAACGATGGCCTCTCTAATAGTCCTTGGACTGTCCAAAACTCACCAACACACAATTCAAATCTTTGAAACAATCCGAACTGGCCTTTCAAAGAGGGCCTTCTCCAAAACTAGTGTACTAAGGCCTGACACCCAAGCACCCCACTGGATTTTCACCAGACTCTACTTTGCCTAGAAATTCCAGTTCATCACTCTAAGCGCCGACCTTGTCTGTGAGTACATTTGGTTTAGTCTAATTGATGGCGGTGGAAATGACGACTTTGTGTCAGCCCAACACAGTGTCGTATCTCTCAAAATCAAAGCTGGCTTGGCTGTTTCTTTATTTTAATTTTATTTGAAATATAATATAATTGTTTATTTGAAATATAATATAATTGTTTTATTTTGATTATTGAGATCTTGAATGGCAAAGCTTCGTTAATTGTAAGACTTTGGATGTTTTTATTATGTTCTTGGAACCTTGTCTGAGCAACTTGAATGGCTTTATATGTACATAGGAATAGGATCAGTTACACCTGGTCTAAACCTTTGTTAGTATTACACCACTAAATAACTTTTTATTGATTAATATTTTGATAATATTACCTTTGGATTACATGTCTCTTTGTTGTTAACATGTACAACAAATTTAGTTTTAATTGGGTGTTATTTACTCTGTGATTCATAAACTCATATTTTGTCTATAATTTTAAGTACAAAAACTTAAAATTTAAACATTTTATAGATGAAATAATTATTGATCTATATTCATTTTGATATTTTGCAATTTGGGGTATAAGGAGACCTGTAATCCAATATATATACCCAACAACCAAGTCTTAGTCCCAAAATTTTGGAATCGGCTATTTATAATAAAGTGATTAAATTTTACTCTTGATATCTATCTTTTTTTTTTTTTTTTTTTTTTGGATAAGTAAATTTTACTCTTGATATCTACCTCAATCCTCTTTTTTCTAGGCTTGGACTGCCTATAAAAAAAAAATGACACTAAGCACAGACACAGTTGCATTTGTAATCCAATATATATCGTTTCATACATGGAGAATTATCATGAGTTATGGAACAATTAGTATGGTCGGTATGCAGGGAGAGTAATTTGGTTGGTTATGGGCTGAGCTTGGGCTTTGTATGAGCTTGAGCTTGGGTTGATTAGTGAAGCAAGTCAAGCCAAGCTGAGCTGAAGTTGGTTGAAGTTTTAACAAGCCATATTTTAAACATATATGGTGAGCTTGAGTCAACTGCAAGCCGAGTTTGAACATCCCATTAGTCTTGTTAAGCTTAGTTCAATCATTCAATACTTGGCTTGGCATGGCATGGTCATAACCGTAAGTCTCAACCATGGTTAATGTTATCTTGTCACTTTCATGAATACAGTAACTATGGGCTGCTGTAAGTTCCCTTTTTTAATTAGGAAAAAAAAAAAAGACACAAAAGAAGAAGAACAGTTATTTCTATTAATCTTGTCTCCGTGGTGATTGTAGTAGGTCTCCATGGGACTAGGGAGTCACGTGGGTTGGAGTGAAAAAGGTGAATTGGAAAATGGAAAGTTCTTGGAAAGTACAAATGCCTTATGATGCTTGCTTATTTACAAAATGACCAATCTGATTCATTTTATTAGGACTTTTTTTTTGGAGAAACATTTTATTTGGACTTTTTAAAAATGCACTATATATAATTTATTTATTTATAGCATTATTTATATTTATTATAATATATATGCATCTAGTGTGTAACCCCAGAATGGTGCACCGGCACACACCGATACCGGAATATTCCGTTCCCATGGCCAATCCAAAACGGTCTCCGGAACGGAATTCAAAACTTTGCTGTTAAGTACTAGGATTACACTGATAAGAAAGGGACTACGAGCTGAAATATATAGTCACTTTTTACTACTTGAAGACATTGCTTACAAATAAATAGAGTCTCTTGAGTATCCGATGATTTTATGTTGACAGTTGTGTTTTAGAAATAATAAGTTATCTTTTATGTCGAAAGGAGCAATTCTTGTTTTCGTAATAATATGTATTATCTTGGGGGCAATACATTCATCATTGCGGCACAAATGGATACACATTTTTATTCAAACTGTATAGACTCTATTGTTACTGCAAATAATTTTTTTAACTGTTGTTTTTATATGTTTGTGCTTGATTCTAACTATTTTCACTTATTTCAGTGGCTTGCTAAAAATATTAACAAGAAAATCGAGAAGTCAGCTCTACCTAGTGGACCTGGGTCTGTAGGTACTCTTTTTGTATATATGTACTGTTATCATTTATTCCTATAGTCGTTTTATTTATGCTTTTAGATATTACTTGCCACCCTGCCCTTTGTGCAGATAAAGTTTCTACGGGCCTGATGAGCAATTCAAATGTGTCTGCAAAGGTTGTTTATCCTGATATTTCTAAGATGGTGATTTATGACCCAAGGCAAAAATCTGGTATGTGATTCTTGTTCATGATTCTCACACACACACACACACACATTTTTTACATTATATATATATATATATATATATAGACACACACACACATATTTTACATTTTATTATTTTCTATTTAGAAGTTTATGGGTATGATGATGTGGCAAGTTTTGAAAGAGTAGGAGACAATATGGGGAGAATACACCAATTAATTAATTAGTATATACTTTTAAATAAGGTTTATAGTTGACCCCAAAATTTTGGAACTAAGTGTGTGTTTGGATACCGCTAATTTTGTTGAAAATTGAAATCTGAAAATAATAAAAAATCATTTTCTGATTACTGTTCACTTTTAAAATTACTGTTCACATGCCTATTTGCACTGTTCATGGGATAGGCGCTGGTTTTAAAAAAAAAAAAACTACTGAAACGCGGACGCGCAAACCAAACAAACACTAAAGCTTAGTTGTTCTTGTTATTTTAGAAATAGTTTATCTTTGAAAAAAATAAATAAAATGCATCAAAATGTTAAAAAAAAACATGTATAAGTAATTTAAAAGCACCAAAAATTTGAGGCTAAGGCTTGATTGTTGTTATTTTAGAAAGAATTTATGTTTGAAAAAAATAAATAACATGCATAAAAAGTACTTAAAAAACCTTCTCCCCTCTCCCTGTGTATGTATGTTAAAAATACTTAGTATTCAAAAAAAAAAAAAAAAATTGAATAAATAATTTAAAAGAAACAATAGATAGCAAAGAAAAAATAATATTTTTGAATGGAAAAAAAAGAGACAAATGGTTGCTTTTTGTTTTGTTTTGTTTTGTGGGGGGAGGGTCTGTAGCAGACTTAGAACAATGATCTGGAAACTCTATCCTGAGCTCAATTTGAATTGGGTGTGCTTATGGGGTGGTTGTTGTAGATTGATGCTTGTTGGTGGTTGAGATGAGAAAGCGCGACTGAGAGAAAGGGTGGCTGGGCTTCTTTTGACTTGGATTCTTTGATTTTTTACATATATTTAAGCCATTGACATGTCCTGCTTATGTATTGAGTGTGTCCAAAATTATGTCTCTATTTTTGGATACATATCAAACAGGCATCATATTGGCCATATCTGTTTGTGATGTGTGTCAAACACTGATACCCTAGGGGTTTTGAGTTTTCATTGCTTCATAGCCTGAGATAGATGAAACATGGAACTGATTAGGATATCTTGTAGAAATACATCGATTTTTGGACTTTGGAGTTTCTACCTAACATTCTAATGGATTTATTTTATCTTATTATTTTATTTAAAATTTAGAAATATATTAATATTTAAGTGGCTTTAATTTATTCAATAATGCTTATATATGATAAAAAGAAACTAATGGGGTTTCACCCCATTAACGTTGATGGTGGTTTACTGGTTTTCATGTATGCTGGTGAGTTTACTTGTATATCAAAATTCTTCTAATATATTTTGTAAATAAAATAGTAGACATCTTTTAAATTTGTACGACTTAGTGAAGCCAAATGGCTTATTTTTTTACTTGGAGCTGAAGGATGGATAAAAGTGCAGAATACACACACACACACACACATATGTGGACATCAGTGACGATTCTTCCAATTTGATTGGTATCTTTATATCTCTAGAATAAATATGGCACTTCCATCCCCATAAGAATGGGTGGAGGGTGAGTTTATGGATTCAAGAATCAAAACCCATGGGTGCTTGTGTAACTGTCAATTTAAAAAAAAAAAAGATATGACAGATTGCCTGCCATTACAGCCATCTAAATGGTGTGACACTGCTGAAACTGAAAAAGGAACTCATGCGTTTGATCAGAAATTTGTTGTTGAAAGCCTTTGGAGAGGTTGGATGATAATTTCATGGTGTTCTTTGAAGACATCAGCCCCCTTATCGTTGTGCTTTTTTCTTTTTATTAACTAAAAACTAAAGGAAAGGGGAAAAGAGATTGACCTGGTCACGTAGTCACTAATAAGGAAAGTATCATGAACATTAAAAATTTTGTTTTCATGGCAATCATAGTTTTTTAGAGTGTAATATTATACTTATTGCATCATATAGATACACTACTTAGTGGCTGATCTTTTTTGACTGTAGGGATGGAAATTCTTCCAAGCACTACAGCATCTAGCAACTTATCGAACCCAATTGTTTCAATAGTGGGAGGTGGAACAACAAATGCGTTTGATGAAATACTAAAAGCAACACCACCTGCATTGGTAGCATTTTTAGCAAGCTTGCCTGCTGTTGAGGGTAATTTTTCAACTATTAAACTTTGAATTGTCAATAAGAACAACTGCTTTGATTGTTCATACCAGAGTGAAACATCATGTCCTATGATAGAGGAGCTTCCTTTGTTGTCCTTTTATGCTTCATTTATACGCCAACCTTGCCTCTTTATTTATACTAATTGTATAGTGAATTAAAATCCTTCTTATGCAAAAACTAGGGTTCTTCATACTGGATATACACAATTTTAATTGATGCTAATGAGGGTGTATTATCGATTCATGGCCACTAATCACTTGCACTACTGCTGAATGAAATTACTTTCTTTGAGAATTTTCAGGTCCAGCTCCGGATGTGGATATTGTATTATCAATTTGTTTGCAGAGTGATATACCGGCAGGGTATACTGGAAAATCAGGGGCTTCCCTGGCACAGTTGTCAGGAGGTCCTGCTCCTAGTTTAAGTGATGTCTCTGGTTCAAGCAAGGCCCATCCCATCCTGAGTGGTTCATCCTTCAAACCAACTAGAGACAGACAATCCGGGAAAAGGAAAGATCTGGACAGTATGTTTAATCTCCCTTCTTTGTCACTATATTCATGCTGTTCTACGCTAATATGAGTCATTTAAGATCATTGTACATGCATCTAAGCCACACCCCTTCTGAAAAGTTCTTGTATGTTCATAGTCCAAAATCTAGATAATTTTTTATTTAAAAAAATACTACTCAAAGATATTCAGAAGTGTGACTTGCAACAAGTTAGAATCGATTTAACTAGGATGCTTTGATGCAGTGCCTAATGCTATACCACATTTATGGTTTGGCATAATTTTGGCCACCGGCACCTGATTTGCTATTTATCCTGTGTATAAATTTCTGTGGTAGTAGTCTACCTGTTGAACATGGTTAGACAAGGTCCTTTAAAAAAAAAAATTGTTTTCCCCATGCTAACCAGAGGCAGACAAGGTCATTGTTGGATAGGTAAAAGTATATTCTTAATTTCTAAGGTCACGGATGGACCATGTTTGAACCTTGGTTTGTTATTTGTGATTAGGTCCCAAGTCTGGGGCCAAGTTTGCTGTAGTTTAACTCATGTTCAAAAGATTTATGCCTCCCTGATGCACAACCCTACGTGATTTTATCCATCTGACTTGAGTTCCTAAATATATGACTCAATCAACTCAGCCTTGTACCTAATTAAATCGGGGTTTGCTATGAATCCTCATCGACTCATTGGTGTTCTCACTCATCTGTAATATACGTTCCTCTCTCTCTCTCTCTTTTAATATTCCGAGTTATATTTATTTCAATTATGCCCATTTTACCCCTACATGATTTTATCCATCTGACTTGAGTTCCTAAATATATGACTCAATCAACTCAGCCTTGTACCTAATTAAATCGGGGTTTGCTATGAATCCTCATCAACTCATTGGTGTTCTCACTCATCTGTAATATACGTTCCTCTCTCTCTCTTAATATTCCGAGTTATATTTATTTCAGTTATGCCCATTTTATGAATGTTACATTCTAATAACTCTAAATTTTGTACCTTAGAACATAGCTGTTCTTTAGACTCTTATAAAATTTTCATTTCTTAAGACTTTCAATGCACTTGTCTGTCTTAATATCTATATATCTATCTATGAGCCACAACCTCAATCTACCCATGACCTCCTTCTATTCTTTCTTTATTGAAAAGTTACAGACTTGCATGATCGTCCATCACCCACAATTTTTAATGTCTCTGTATTTATTTCTATTTTTAATATTTTTACTGAAGTTCGATTCCATGCACTCAGTTCTAGTTCTATTTAAACCTAAAATCTCCAAATTTTAGAGTATCACTCAGAATTTCAACTTGGAGTTAGTCTTTCTAGTCTCATCAATTAACAGTTTACACCATACATCTGTAAGAAGCATACATCCTACAATCTATCTTAAGATAAGAACTTACTATTGATCCTTGTTCTAAACCTAACGTGATAATGGACAATTGTGATAACTCCATAAGTATTCATGTTAGTTACAGCTTCGACAATTCCACCCCCCAAGTCTTTTTCTCTCTCTTTCAAAATCTATCACATTAGGTGCCTTATCATATGCTCTCTATGTTGAAAAAAAAAAAAAACCATATTGGAGGCCTTTCTCCATTAAATTTAATGGTTGACCTTCTTGCTATAGTACCAAAATGATTCTCTGATGTATTTGAGTTCCTAACTGTGCAAAATATTTTACTAATACTACCATGCGAACACTGATAGGGCAAGAGGATGATGAAACTGTTACCGTCCAAAGCCAGCCACTACCTAGAGATGTTTTCAGGATACGACAGATCCAGAAAGCTCGAGCAGGGACCACTTCACAGACAGGATCAGCTTCATATGGAAGTGCACTTTCAGGAGATCTATCTGGTAGCACTGGCTGAAGCGTTTTCCCATCTCTTTCTTTTTCAAATTTTCCCATTTTTTTTGTATTAATTTTCTCCCCCAATTTTTTTATTTTTTAGATCTTAGATGTAAATTATTCTTTAGTTATTCAATAACTTGTTTTTGCTTTCTTACACATGTATGAGTTATTTTCCTATCATTCATGTAAACCAATTTCTCATCTTATTCACAAGTTCAATTTAGAAAAGTAAAATATAAAAAATAAATACATTTGTCTTTATTCAATCAAGCCCTGGTTATTCCTATGTATAATTTTGCGAGCTGAAGTGTTATTAGAAGCAGGCAGGCATGAAAGTTGAGACGGTTGTTGTTGTGTATTTTTTGTCCCACTGATTGGATTCTTCTGTATGTTTGGTTATGTGTGTTTACAATTTCTTTAGTTTGGGTGCTAGAGGTTTAAAAAAAAAGGTAGTATGCTATGAACAATTTTGACATTTTGCACAATTATAATTTGTCATGTTTATGTACTCACTTAAACTGGCGATGGGATTTACCCCATGAATTATGCACTTGGAATATTTCATTTTATTTGTAAACAAGTTGAGTAACAATAATTTGGTATTGTTCCAATTTTGTTGGATTTCCACAATCCAGTGTAAACTTTGTTGATACATATTTGCCGGTACCAAAGTTAACTTCGGTTAGAATAAAATCTACAAGTTGGAACTGAAGGAAAACACTGCACCCCTCAATATAGAATTGAAGAAATATAGTTATGTCACAACCGGATGGTTTCCTAGTTGAAGGGCATCAAGAAAAAATCTACAAGTTGAAAAGATCTATATATGGACTCAAACAATCTTTCAAGAAATGGTATTTGAAGTTTTACCAGGTAATCTTGGAAACTGCTTTTGAAATGAGTCCATTAGATCATTGCGTTCACGTGTGGAGATGCGATAAAAAGTTAGTGTGGAGATGCGATAAAAAGTTAATAGTATTTTCATTATATGTAGATGACATATTATTAGCTAGAAATTGTTCGCATATGCAGAAGGGGAAAAATGGTCCGGTCGGGTCAATCGGGTTCAGGTTAAAAACGGGTTTACAAGAGGGGTCATTTTAAGCGGGTTAAAAATAGGCCAGGTTATTTTTTGACTTGGTAAGTCATGTAACAAATTACTTGGTGTGAAGTTTCTTATTTTAAATTCACCACCCAAATCATGAAAGAGCTCAACTTAAAAAATTGATTTTTTTTTTAAATTTTTTTTTTTTTTTTTTTAAAGAAAGAATATATTGATACTTGTTCAATAATAATAAAATTATACAAATTCCAGCATTGTTAATCAAAATAAATAACAAAAACACAAAGGAGTCTAGTCTACTATTTGAAAATCTAATTAAAACAAACACACCAGTTTCACTACTACATAATATCAATATTTCAAAATATATAACAAAATTATAAATGCCTAGTTGGGGGGTCCTAGAAGGCTGATCTTTGTTCTTTCCTTTTTTCAAGGCTTTTAGATTCCACTTCTTCATACCCACCTTTTGGCTGCTTTCTCTTTCGTCATTTTTCCCAAGTGAGCTAATTCCTTTCTACTAGGTTGAAAGATCCCCAACCACCTTCCTTCATGGTTCTTCTTGGGTTTCCCGAGGTACCAGACCCTTATGAGTTTTTGGTTCCCAAGTCTTCTGATTCCTTTTCTGCATCATTGGGTGGTTGATAGGGACATACCTGTTCTCATTCCTTGTGTTTCTTAGCATATCCTGAGGATCCTAGGCTTCTGGGAATCCCCAAGTATCCTGGTACAGCTTTCTCTCTGGGTTCCCCAATGATTTTCCCTTTTAAGGGCTAGGCTGAGCTTCTCATTTTCCTTATTTCATAAGGCCCAAAACTTTACCCATTCATGGGTTTGGGTTACTTCCTATTGACCTTTAATGAATTTGGGCCTTACCTTTTCCTTGAGAGCCCAAATGGTTCTTGGATTTCAAAATTTTTGTATTATTTTGGGCTTTAATGTGATATTGTAACATTTTGGACATCAACAATGGGTTTGGGCCTCTCCTCTTTTTTCTTTATTGGAAGCCCAAATGTTTTACTTTCTTAGAATTCAACCCTTTATGTTGTTTTTAGGCCTTGGTACAGCATTGTGATTTTTTGGACCTCAACATTTAACCCCCTAAGCTCGTGCGTTGCTTGCAGCCCAAGCATGAGTAGACAAGACTCTTGATTTCTGTAGGAATTCAATTGGCTTCGAGGTCCCCTTTTTCCTTTTCTTGGGATCCTGTTTCCCCACACTATCCTCTGGCATCCTGGTCTTTACGTATTACACTTCTTTTGCAACCTCCCCTCTTTCCACGGAACGTTGCAGTTAAGTGTTTGAGTGAACTTCCCTTCCACTTTTTACGTTTCCTATGACTCCCATTAATAACTGTTAATAACTTTTTCTCCTAAAATTAAATATTGGCAACTGGCACGTTTTTCCATACATCGTCTTCTTCAATTGCCCTCTGTGCCATTATTGCAGTCATCTCAAACCATCTTTTCACTTCCAAAGATTCTTTCTTCTCAAGCTTACCTTCTCCCTTCCTATTTCTTTCTTTGTCCCTTCTCCTTTGTCCTTCATTCCCTTAACTTCTTCTTTATTTTCCTTGCTGCACTACTATTCCATGGCCTCTTCTTCTTCACGAAAAAGGAGGGAGTGTACTCCTAGTCCTTTTGACGATGAAAGCTCTTTTGGGTCCGCACAGGGTGAAGTACAGGAGGTTGTGGAGCGCCTAGCCTTCCCCTTACGGGATCCTTGGTACAACCCCATCCTGTTCTTCCCTCAGGTATCCCACGGCAAGGAACCTCCCTCCTCTCATACTTGGGTGTTTTCTGGCCAGCCTGGGTTTGCCAGTTCCACCCAGGTTCCATATCCAAGGGAAATTTTGGATTTGCAGATTAGGCGAGGATCTCGTGAGTGGTTCCCATCTTCTTCGACTTCGTCCCGGGGAAGATTACTGGTTGGTCCAGTTGGGTGGACAAGGAACTTTCTGACGGTGAGTTTGTTAGTTGTTTGGAGCGTGCTGGGATCCTGAAATTGGTGGCGATTTCTAGGAATCTTGAAGGTTTTAGGGACGCCAAGGGCCTTAGACACTTGGTGTGCCATTGGTGCCCTTCTCTCCACACATTCTTCTTTTCTGTGGGTGAACTCACCATCACTTTGGAGGATGTGGTCAATAATTTCCTCCTCCCAGTGTTTGGCGATGAGAATCCTTTTGAAATTAGCCTTTCCAGCGAGGATCTCGAGATTGAGAACAAGCTTTTTAGCCATTTCGGTGGGCGTACTACTTCTTCTGGGGGGAAACCGGCCAGGATGGGTAAGTGGGTAATGACCATTTCCTAAGAGAAGAACAAAACGGTTAGGCAAGCTGGGTTCCTAACATTATGGCTCAGCAAGTTTCTATTCATCGAGTTCCCCGGGTATGGGATCAAATCCATTTTCTTTCCTCTTGCAATCAGATTGGCCCGGGGTGCCTAGTATCTCTTAGCCCTCATGTTCTTAAGCCATGTTTATTCCTAGTTGGACTTGTTCCATGGAGATAAGGTTGAAGGCAATTCTTGCTACACTATTACTTCGTCCCTCTATTGTGCCATTCTTCAGCTGTTCATATGGGACCGTTCTTCTGTAACTTTAGCGAAGTGCAAGAACTTGAAATATGTGAAAAATAAGTTCCAGGGATCCTCAGAGGTGATTAAGGGTCTGTGTGGCAGTTTTACTAACAGCCACCCCATCATCTTTCGCTGGTTTAACTTGAAAGGTGGCAGCCTCAATTTGATGGAATTGTTTGATCAGGCAGGGCACGTAAGTTGGCATTCTCTCCGAGAGTTAGGTCCCGAGTTTGCCTGCGATTCTGTGTTGGCTCTTTCCTTAACTCCCTAGGGAATGCCTTTGATCTGTGTTGGGGAGACAAAGGCAGCTTGGCGTAATTGGCCTGTATCAGCCTATCGTGGCTTCTAGTGCCTTCATAAAGTGGTCCAAGATACATTCACTACTCAGCACACCGGGTACTTAGGCAATTCGGTTTTGATCAAGACATCCTGTCGGTGTTCAAAGAGGTAGTGCCCTTCTCTCCCTTCCCTAGATCCGTTTCTAAGACTCTAGGCCTTTTCTTACTGGTCACAGAGGAGCCCTCAGTTTGTGGTGCCAAACTCCCAAAGGGGAGTCTTTGCTTCTAGTGGCTTTGCTAGCTACTAGAGAAGAGTTCAGAAGTCCTTCTCGGACTTTGTTGGTTTTGGTAAGATTGGGAGGGTTCCTAATCCTAGTCTTTTCTCTACTCTTACATTTAACAAGCGTTTGGCCTTCCCTACTGCTGGCATTTTGTTTGCTGCAATAAGCAGCAAAATAGGATTCCCGGAGTGGTATGCTTCTAGGAGTGGTTAGGTGTGCTATGCGTACGATTTTCCTGATGCTTGGTCAGGGTGTGACCTTATTGTGGGCGCTTCCTCCGGTGTGCCTATTAAGAGAGGGGTGGTAGAGGCAATTGGTGCTGTAACCCCTATGGGCAATGGCAAGGAAAAGAAAATCTGGGAGGAGACTATTAAGAAAGCTGGGGTTGAAGGTAGTGTTGAGGGTACTGAGGTTGGCCTTAAGACTAAGAAGAGGAAAACTGCTAAGTCTCGCAAGCAGCTTGTTGTTTCTGAGGAGCCCGAGAGAGTGGACCCTTCTATAGTTGGAAAGGAGGTCAGGCATCCTCTCATCTTGAAGATCAGAGTGAAGACTAAGGTAGAGCCTTCTGTCCTTCAGGTTCCTGTGGATTCCTTCAAAGGAACCTCTTCTGTAGCTATTACTTCCTCAGCCCATGGTTATTCGGGGTCCCTTAACATCGTACCCCAGTCTCCCTTAGAACCCTCTGGGTGTACTTGTAGTAAGCAAAAGACTGTTGAAGAATCTGTAGAGAGAGAGAGAAGGGCAAGGCCTCTTTTCTTCTTCTTCTTCTTTTTTATTTATTTATTTATTATTTATTTATTTTTTACATCTCCTTACCCTTGTTTGTTGTTCTGTTGTGTTTGCTCCTTTTTTATTTTTTATTTTTATTTTTTTAACTGGTGAATGGCCTTTTGCTCTTTTGTAGTCTAAGCACAAGTTAGACCCTAAGGGAGCAAGGAGTCAATCCTTTGGTGATAATGTGGTATGGCCTTCACTCACTCGGGCCTTTTTACTGTTTGCTTTCTTTCTTTCTTTGGTATTGTGTACATACTTTTTTTTTTTTTTGGACTTACTTCTTCTTGCTCCTCTTTTCTTTTGCAGGTTGAGGTGCTTCCCCCTGTGACTGGTGGTGCCTTGGTGCAAGAGGTGGTGGCAGCTCAGCTCACTGTTGCCTTAGGTGTGGAGAAGGAGCCTTTTAGTGGTGGCGTGGCTGAGGAAGTCAGGTAGGTAGTGAAGGATGCCCAACTTGTTTCACCTTCTGCTTCCCTGTCCGTTCAAGACCCTGAAGCCCTTCAGCCTCCTATTCCCTAGGATCCTAAACCCGTACAAACTCCTAGTCCAACTAAAATTGTGACACTTGAGCTTGCAATTGAGCTTGCATTAGGCAAGGAGTCTTTGGGAGGTGCTTCCTCATCTACACGAGCAGGTAAGACTCATCCATCCTTTATTAGCATCTATCTTTATCTCCCTTATCCTTCCTTCCTAAAGGTTCTTGTTCCTTTCCCCCTTTGCTTCTTTTAGGTCAAGCCAACGCCCAGTCTGCCCTTGAAGTTGCCCCTTCCTTGGAGTCAGAGGCTTCTGAAGGTGTATACTGCTCACCATTGTTATCCTTCTCCCCTTTTAGTTCATATCTTTCCTTTCTCTCTTTCCATACTTCTTTCTTGTCTCTCCTTTTTATGGTGAAGCCCCCAGCATCCCTCCCTTCCTTTAGCAATTTCGCCAAGGTTTCTTCACCTTTTTTTCAACGCACTTTATGCCCTTTCATAGAGTCTTCTAAGAGGTCAGAGGGTCAGGAGGTGGAGCTTCCCATGATAGCAGAAGTGGCTGCCCAAACTCAGAAGGAAGCTCTACCACAGGGGGTTGGTACTGGTTCTTTGCCTTCCCCTTCCTCTCTATCTTTATTTCTTCCTTTTTTCTCTTTTTTTTTTCTTTTTTTTGACACTGTCTGCTCTTGCAGGTGCTGACACAGGTGCTAAGGATCCCTAGCATGCAGTTACCAAAGAAGCTAAGGAACCTATTCCCCATGTCTCGGTCGTTGAAGCTTAGATAAGGATTCCCCAGATTATTCAAAGGGTTGAAAGTCCTCCAGCTCTTGAGGGTGGAGACGTGACGATGGAGGAAGCTTGAGAGATGACTGTTTCAGATCCCGACTCGAGGCTCCTTGCTTTCCTGATCCGCTTTGATTCCTTGGAGTTCAACAGTTTCCTGCGAGCCACTTTTATTAGTTTTGGTAATTTTTTTAATGTAATTTTCATTATTTTATATTTAGGCTATTTATTTTCTTAATTTTAGGTGCTTTTAATGTTTTTTTTTTTTTAAAGTCAAATTAGGTTCCTATTATGATAAGATACTAATTAGAATTTATTTTACGTTATATTTTTTGTTTGTCAAATTTTTAGGAAGTCTTTAAATAGGCCTCCAAGTCAATAAATGTTTTTTATTTTTTATTTTTATCAATTTAGATTCAATTGTGTAGAAGAGGACCAAAACTAACCCATATGTTATTTGCAGATGATAGTTGTAGGGTCACAATTTGCAGCCCAAGCCCAAAATGTATGGAGTCTTGGCCCAATGAGCCTAATACAATGAATTTGTAGAGAATTGGTCAAAGAACTAGGTCCTAATAAGTTGGGCAATGGCTAGTATTGAATTGCATGACGATCAAACACAAATAAAGGATGTTGATATCAATAGACTTTCAGTCCGAGGAGGTTAAACCTGTATATAATGATCACTCTTGGGTATTAGAGTGATTTAGATTGCTATAATATTTTTTTTTCTCTCTATTTTCCGATCCCCTTCTTATGGAGGGTCTTTCACATTATATAGCTAATTTTGGATCATCTTGATCCTACACTTGTTGATCATCTGAGTCCCTACTTAAATGCCCGTCCCATCAGACACCCCTTTCAGCCTTCTGTGAGTTGTGGTAGCCAAGGCAGCATTGTTCAGAGGTCTTCTCCACATAAATGCTGCCAGAAAAGTAACTACAATGCATTTAATGCAGTGGTAGCAGCTTTTCCTTAGATATTTTGAGTTTCCTTCCTTCTCGTATGTTCATGGGGCACATTTCTATTGCTAGAGCCTTTTGGAGGGTCACTTTAATTGCTAGAGTACACACTTGGACTACATTCGTTGTATCCGAGGAGGGATTCCTCCTCGGATCACCTTCCATTCATCCCTCGCTTATGAGACTTTAACTGGAATCCCTTAATAACTATTTGCTCCTCCTCGAACTTGTCAATGTCCTCGGACAAGGCCCAAGGCCCAATACACTATTTTGGGCCCTAGTCCCTACAATAGTCTTTTGTTTTGTAGGGCCACTACTGAGGAATGTGCAACAGTGCTGAATACATTGGAGACCTATGAGAATGCATTTGGTCAAAAGGTGAATAGGAACAAAACAACTCTATTTTTTTGGTAAATCCACTTCTGAAGATATGTGCCAGGCAATCAAGGAGACTTTGGGTGTGCAAGAAATACACCAATATGAAAAGTTCCTTAGTTTTCCATCTCTTGTTGGTAGGGGTAAAAGGGAAAGTTTCAACTTTCTAAAGGAGAGAGTTTGGAAAAAATTGCAACGGTGGGAAGGGAAATTATTATCTCAAGCGGGTTGTGAAGTCCTAATCAAATCGGTAATCCAAGCTATTCCTACATTCACAATGGGGTGCTTCAAATTACCTCTTGGTTTGTGTAATGATATTGAGGTAATGATAAGAAAGTTTTGGTGGGGTCAACGTGGAAACTCAAGGAAGATACACTGGTTAAAATGGGAAGAGATGACAAAATCAAAATTGGTGGGAGGCATGGGCTTTAGAGATTTGTCAATGTTCAATGACTCTCTTCTTGCCAAACAAACTTGGAGATTGCTAAAAAATCCAGATTCACTATTTTCCAAAGTATTTAAGGCAAAATTCTATCAAAATTGCTCAATTCTCGAAGCAAAGGATTCTAGGTCGGCATCCTATGCTTGGCATGGTATATTGAAAGGGAGGGACATTATTAAATAAGGGGCAAGATGGAGAATCGGGAATGGAAAATCAGTGATAATTTGGCAAAGTCATTGGCTGCCTCGAGAGCATCCACCGTTGGTTTCCTTACCAATGATTGCATCTTTGGAAGAAGCAACGGTTGATATGTTAATTGATGAAGACACAAGGCAGTGGAACCCGGAACTGGTTGATGGAATTTTTGCTCCGGAAGAATCTGCACTAATTAAAAAAATCCCACTGGCAAGGTGCGAAACCGAGGACTCACTGTACTGGCCACTGACACAGGAAGACAACTATACCAGCAAGTCGAGTTACAGGTTTCTGAAAGAGGAAGCAGAGGTACGACCCCTGGCAGATTCAGAGTCTCAGGAAAAAGATTTATGGAAGAAGATTTGGGCTCTTAAGGTTCCTAATAAGGTGAAAAATCATATGTGGAGAGCATGCCGAAACTCATTACCAACTAAAACCAACTTGGTTCGCAGGACCATCATTGCTAATGACACTTGTGATCGCTGTCATGGTGCTGCTGAGGTGATCCACACTTTGTGGGAATGCCCAGAAATTGATGTAGTGTGGACCGATGCGACTCTATGGGATTTTCATTTCAATTCGGAGTTCGCTGACTTCAAACACCTGGTGGCATGGTTAGTATCTCACGGAAAAAACTCGAGATGTTTGCCATGCTTGCATGGTCGATTTGGAATCAATGCAACAAGGTGAGACGCTAAGAACCCAGTTGCTCACTCCACCTCTCGGCTCAGACGGCCAAGGATCTTCTGCAAGAGTTCAAATCGATGCAACCAATTCCTCCACAACCAGTAGCCGTCCCGTGGACTCGCTAGAAACCACCATCAGAGGATTTTGTCAAAGTAAATGTTGACGGAGCGGTTTTCGCCGATGAAGACAAGTCTGGTATCGGGATAGTTATTCGCAATCATGACTGACAAGTACTGGCATCACAGTGCCTGAAGCTTCATCAAGCATATAGTCCTGGTGTTATTGAAGCTTTAGCTGTTCACAGTGGGATCACACTAGCATTGGACATTGATTTTCACAAAATTGTAGTGGAAAGCGACTCAAAGGCTGTTATGACGGTATTGTAGAAGGGGACAGAGATCTTAACCTTAACGTAGGATGGTTTATTTTTTGAAGATATTTGCTTTAGCTCGAGACTTTTTACTAAGTTACACTACTCTTATACTAAGAGGGAGGGTAATATGGTTGCTCATAGTTTAACAAGATATGCTTTACATCTATCTGATATTGTTGTTTGGATGGAAGATGTTCCATCGAATGTTGATTCTGTTTTACAGGCCGATTTAGCCCACATTCATTAATAAAAATGCTTGGTCTTGGTTCTTAAAAAAAAAAAAAAAAAAAAGATTCAATTTAATGAAAATTTGTACTTTTGACTCCCTATTTTTTGGTAGATTCCAGGCCCTTCCATGTTCACATCCAAACACCCCAAACAAGTGAGCATGAGCAACCAAAGGCCCTTTGATAGTAACGTTCAAACACTGAAACTGTGGACCAAAAAATAAAAAGTGCTTAATAACGATGTTTATTATGGGTGTTTGGGTTAAAATTCTCAAATTAGGATGTTTAAAACATGTTTTATGAAAACTTATCAATACCAGTTTTTAGTTTACAAGTAATGTTGTTGGATGGTCTTTTTGTAAATAAGTTGAAAATCGTGGACCCCATTGACAAGACTAAACTCTCTCTACCTTCTTTTTCTTTCTTTCTTTCTTTTTCTTCCACAAGCCCACCCTTTTGTCCTCTCTCTTCTTCTTTTTTTTCCTCTTCTCTCTCCTTAAATAAAATAGTATTATTTTATTATACAATTATCTCTTAAAAAAAATACAAATACACATATTAAGCACACAATTATATTTTTTTCACATTTTGAAATATGTTATTTGAAACATTGTACGTGCGAAACACTTTTTCTTTTTTTTTGGATTATGAATACTTTAAACATATATTATTATAACACTTTTTAAATCACAGTTTTTACATCATTTTGAATACTAATACTTGAACATTGCTACCAGACGGGCCCTAAGCATGTAGAAATGTGAATATCCAAGAATATGAGCACACATAAGCATTCAAGCATGTGAACATACAGACATGTGAACATATTGATTCATGAATGTAAAGGCCATTAATGCAACATAGTATAATTGAGCTCGTTATATGGAAAGCTGCTCATAAATCATGGCCTAGAAGAAGTACAAAATGAAAAGTTCATCACAGGTTGACATGTGGTCTAGTGTGTACAGTTGACGTCATTGATAGCAGTATGGGTATAGGCTAGGCCCCTAATTGCGAGAGTAATCCCTAGATTATTGTCGTTAACACAAAAGATAGTGAAATTGAAGTCATTTGAAGTATGCTACAAAAGTAGTATACGACGAAGGGCACAATTAGTGTGAGGTGACAAAAATGTGTACACAAATTAGCTAGGTTCACACATTGTTGTTGACCTTTATGTATCATAAATGAGGGTTGACATGGGGCAAAATCATAGGGAACATAATGCATGTTGATCGATGATTAGACCATAATATGGTGCACCCTCATACATGCAATAACCCCACTTGGCGAATGGCTTTACTTCACAAATGCAATATGTTTTTTGGTAGAGAGAAACCAATTGTTGGGTAAGGTTACAAATTGTTGGGTTGATGCATATGTTCATACAAATGTGTCTATTCCTAAGGGGTGCAAGTTTGACTATGAATACCAAGACCCTCATTTTCATTTAGACATAATTTCATTCTCTTTGTAGACAAAAGGTTGTAGTTTGTGATCACCTCCTTAACGAGAATGCCATGCACGTTTAGGACCAACAATTTTAAGGTTCCATTTCATGAATTGATAGTGTGACAAAATCATGCTTTTATTTATAAAAAAGAGGTGAAGACTTAAAGATAGTACAATTCCTAAAAATTTTTAGGGGATTTTATATATATATATATATATATAGACACACGTGTAAAGATATATGTATATATATATATATATATTTTTTTTTTTTTTTTTCTATTTCAACATGTAGGTAACAAGGATTCAAATCCATATTCTCCACATAAGAAGAACTAAGTAATTACAAACAGCCACAAGACTATTGGTGTTGAAAGAACTCTTTTACTCTTATTACAAAATTTAAGTTGAATTAATTCTTAAAATAAACTCTTTTACTTTGTTTTCATTACTCAGCAATACTTATGGTCTGTTTAGATACTACATATTTTGCTAAGAACTATTGCTAAAAACATTGTAGCAAAATAACTTTTAAAGCTGAAAACACTGTAAAACACTTATTGCTGCGTTTTTCCTTGGGTGACTGGTCCGTGAACAACGCTGTGGGACCTGGGCTCCAAGACGCAAAACGCAAATACTCTGTTGGCAAACGCATGCTTAGTTGAATTAATAAATGTCCAATATATTAGACTATCTCTACAAAGAGAAATTCTACCTACAGAGAAATATGTTACTTTATTGTGAAATCATATATTTTTAAATAAAGTCTAACCAAATAGTTTATTCAAATAATACCTGACATTATTTTCTTTCATACTCGTTCCTGACTTCATGAGAATCATCGAAGTCCTTAGGCCAAGCGAGGGAAGGTGGTGGTCTACATGGAGGCATATAAGTTGGGGGTGGGCGGATACTTGTCTCAGGTGTGCCACCATTTTTCACTATCATTACAGTGTTCATGCCCCAATCAAGATGTCGTTCAAAATGACAATGCCAAAACCATACACCTATTACAAATCATCCCATGTATGTAAGATTCAAGCAAGGAAAAATCAAGGTTAATCTTTAAGGATCAAAGCATGAACTAAAACATGTTTATCATTCAAAAATAAGAAATATACTAAAAATCAAAATTAAATTAATACATGAAATTTCAACCTTCATCTATTGAACATTAAAAATATATAATCAAGATAAAAACTAAAAAAATTAATTATTTCTTAATATATTTCAACGCAATCATTTATCAAAATGAAACTTGATTTTCTTTTATTACAAAGCCTAATTGAGTTTTCCATTATTTTTAAATGAAATAGAAGTCATATTCTCCTTCTTCTTTTTTCCCTATTCAGTTAAGTGTAAGTAAGAGAATTCAACTCGATCTTGAATCCAAACCCCATCAAATGAGACGTGTTTCCTAGTGTAAGTAAGGGAATTCAACCTCTGGATTTAAATTCCACATGAGAGGGATGCCAGTAGGACTTATGACCATTGACATTCTCTTTATTGTTGTATTGCCTTTATCACTTTATTTTACTATTGTGTATATACTATAATTTCTAATAATATATACAAAGTAAAATTGTGCGATTTTGGTAAATGTTTGTGCCAAATTTGGCCTAGGTGAGAACCAAACACAAGATCAAGAGTTAGAGCAGCTAGGCGGAGTTGTAGTACAAGCCTAAGTAACTGTAAATCTTACCAGGATTATTTGCTTTGAATCTGATGGTAACCCATCCATCCTTTGGCACTTCAACAGAATTCACTTCAGGTGGATCGACCAAGTTAAAGTTTTTGGGGTCTGTCTCATTATTAAAATTTCCAAAACCTGATCCAACCACATAAAAGCTATACCCATGCATGTGCATTGGATGATTTTGTGGTATTTTCAATACCGCAGTCCCTTGAAAAGTTATCTCCACCTCTTCATTGTAGTCTAACATCTTAACCCTGGTCCCTTGAGTTGGTATTGTAGTGTTTAATGGCAAATCGTCCGCAGTGAAGTTAAAGAAAGATTCTGGCCAATTTGGAAAATCTGGGGTATAAATGCCACTCAAGTTCCTGCTTCATATTTAGAAACTGTGTTATGATCAATAATAAGTATTTACAAAATATATAGAAAAAAAATAAAATAAAATGATAATCCTCAAAGGGGAAAAGTAAAAATGGGAATACCTATAATAGGCAAGCAACACATCAGTAGTGGGGTTCACAAAACTCATGTTGCTTAAGCTACTTGCTATCATATTTCCATCTATACCCGCACAGGATGCATTTGGACAGGGAAGATAGTTCATAGAAATTGTGATAAGCATTCTTGTAGTTATATTTAATGGGACATTTACTGGGTATTCTTTGCTTGCTAAGCTCCGTAGGCGACCAATAAATTTATATGCGGCATTATTGTCCGTATAGGCAGGAATGTTGCTAGGAAAGAGTGGAACATCTGGGGCAGTATAGTTGCCACTATACATAAGAATTGCTGTAGCATTTGTGTCATCAAACCCGTTAAAAAACGACTGGTCAGTGTCATATTGTCTAGCGACAGCGTAGTACTGGCCCAAAGATTGATTTGCTGTTAGTAAGAGATTCATGGTTTGTCCCGGGCTTATCACTATAAAATCGTTGACTATGGGTTTTACATAGCTACCATCCACTCCAACAACTGTGATATTATGTTTAGCAATTGCAAAGAAGAGGTCAGCATTCATAGCAGCATTGATTACTCGGACAAGATATGTCTTCCCAAAATCAACCACCCAACGATGAGTTGAATCTGTATCATATGAGTAACAACAATCAAAACAAATTTTTGGGTCTTTTCCGATCCTTGTTAGAAAAATTTTACATATACTTATTTGAAATGATAATGCTTCTTATTTTTTACTAACCTTGGGAGCATGGTAAGAAATCTCCCGGTTGGCCATTGATCACATAAGAATCTGATTCAGGTGCGGATGCACCAGTTTTGAGGTCCTCCAGTACCAACGCGTTAATGTTTCCAACATACCAAGATCCTGCGTATACAATATAAGTGGATTAAGAAGTTTTTTTTTTTTTTTAAGGTGAGGATAGATCCATTAACAACAACAAAATATATCGAGAAATGATATGTTCACAACATTCTTACAATAAATCTTAAGCCGCAGGTTGTTATTGGTTGTTATTGTTGGGGCAAAAAAGTAATCTCAGTGTTAAGTTCAAATTTGAATCAATAACAACTAACCACCTATGATTTGTTGTGAAAATATTATGGACGTAGCACTTCTCAAATACACACACACATTCATAGTATATGATTGAATAAAATACTATTTTGATCTCTCAACTTTACCAAAAATTTGTTTTTTGTTCCTAAACTTTAAAAAATTCTTTTTTCATCCTTAAACTTTGTAAATAGGTTTTTAAATAGTTTTTGAATCAAAAAATAGGAATGAGAAAATAACATTTTTCAATAGTTTAGGGATAATTTTTTTTTTTTTAAATTTTAAGGATAAAAAATAAAACATTTTCAATAGTTTAAGGACAAAAGCCAGACGTTTTAAAATTTATGGTCCAAAATATATAGTAATTTACCCTGTAAGATTCTATTACATTAGTTAATTGTTAGACATTGTCTAAACATCAATATGCTCGAAGGTTTTAGAATACACCTAGGGGTTGAGGGGGGAGATGAGGGGTTCAGGTAGTGACTAGGAGATTTCTAGCCATTTATAAAAATAAAAAGATTAAAAACAAAGGAAAAGATGCTCTCGAAGGTTAAGAATAGCGCTGTAACACCCATGAAGAATAAAAATAAAAATCAAATAAAATATAAGGTTTGGTAGAAGATTCATATGTGAGCTACAATATTAATTATATGAGTGATGTGGTTGGTAAAATATTGAAGTCATACATTGGATAGTAGTGAGAAGAACAAGTGATTAATATAACATTATTGGATTTAAATAATTTCTTATACTTTAGATTAAGGTGGTTACCAAGCATGCTGTAATAAACCCTCACATAAAGGCTCCCTAAGATTTTAAGATGGTTTTCAATTAAGTTGTAAAATAGAGAAGAATTCATATTGCTTGCAAATGATCCATAAAAACTTGACATACCTAGTATGAAAATTTCTTCACCATCAGGCTTCGGGTATGGAGTTGTTGTTCCTTCTTTGGGATAAATAACTATGGCACCATGGACACTTGATCGTGTCCAGTTACTATGAGCATGCCACCAAAGAGTTCCTTCCTCAGTAGAAAAAATGACTTCATATGTGAAGTTTGTTCCTGGTTCTATTGGACATTGTGTGATATACTCAGGACCATCAGACCATGGGTTTCTTGGTTGTTTTACTCCATGCCTGCAAATAGCTTCAATTTATCATTATTGAATCTTCTTGAGCATTTATTATTATCATTGTTATTATTATTGTTGTTGTTTTTTAGCCTCTTCCTCTTCTTGGTTGATTATCTAAAGAAATTTCTAGTTAAAAAATTCAAGTGCAAAAAAAAAAAAACATATGGTGAATTTGATGCCTTGAGTAGGTGCCTTAGAAATGATTTTCTACTAGAAAAAGAAACATGTTGGTTTTGGGATGGAAATAACCTTTTCTAACCCAAAAATCTTTAAAAATATTGTACATACGAAAACCGACTAAAAGTTAGGAATTCAATTTCACGCTCATCCAATTTAAACTTAAAAATCTCAAACCCATCCCAAACCCCTTCATTTATCCAACAACAAGGCATGCACGAGTCGAATCAAGTAGATTAACACAAAAATGAACATCTAAAATAATATTTATCTAAATTTAAGTATTAGTAAATAATTTAGCGCATTACATTAAACAATATGCTAAGAGAGAATAAGTCTCACACACACACATATATTATATTTAAAGCCAAAATTAAGAGAAAATCCAATTAGAATTTTAATTAGACTCAAATTTTCAACCACATGTACTATCTAAATATGTTAATTTTTGTGCCAAGTAAGTTATATAATTTTTTTTTTTTTTTGTCATGTTAACGGGTGCCCTTAAAACAATTGTTAGTAAATCATAATAGAAAAATTTTAACACAATTTTCATGGGAAATATAAAAAGTTATTAGAAAAATTAATTACTTTATCATTTTCCTATAAAAAGTTTTTAAAAATAGTTCCTAAATCAATGCCCTTAGTGCATATGGGTTGGATCTAGTTTTCTTCAACAATAAAGTTCCTAATGAGCATTGTCATTTTTTTCTTCCAGGTAAAGGTCGGGTCTTAATGCAATAACAAGTTTCTTTCACAAAACAAGAAGTCAATATGGTGTAAATCTTCACCTTCACCCTGACTACCAATGGAACCACTACCTCTAACTTACCGATTGTTTCGTGACCATTACCGCCACCTGCTCTCTTCACTCAGACCTTTCCACCAAACCCCTCTCTAATTCTACAACCAAACATGTTTTATTAGTTGAGTTTTGAGTTTCATTTGAGGCCAAGACTTAAAGAGAGTCTAAAAGGCGGCTTGTATCAGGAATTTCTGAATTGTAGAATGGTTTTCAAAGTGCAAGGGGTTTCAAGCATGGATGTCAATACCGTACCGTACCGGCCGTACCGGCCGGAATATACCGTACCGGCCAGCAATCCGGTACACTCGACCCCCCTGTTTCGTACCGGAAAAAATACCGGCCGTACCGGCCTCGTACCGGCCAATTTCGGGCAATACCGGCCGGTACCGGGCGTACCGGCCGGTACAGAAAAAAGTTTTTTTTTTTTTTTTTTTTTTTTTTAAGTTTTGTAATTTTTGAATTTTTGTTATGACAAAATGGTAACTTATTTGTATTAACTTATTAGTATTATTTGTTTTCTTAGTATGCAATGGTAACTTTTAAGCTTTCTATTTTATTTTTTTATTTTTTTCCCTTTTAATTGATACTAAAGTCTAAAACCATGAATAACTAGTTCTAAATTGATGAAATGTTTTATGGTAAACTTTTATATTTATTATAATATATATATACACAAACACATACATACATATATATATATATATATATATATATATATATATTTATATTTATAAATATAAAAAATAGCGGTAAACCCGAAACGGTACATCGGTATTGACCGGTATCCGAAATATATCGTACCGGTGGCCAAACCGGTACGGCCTCCGGTACGGTATTGACATCCTTGGTTTCAAGGTTGCTCCAACTTCTAAGATACCATGCAGCACTTGTATGGTTAAAATTTGATTCTTTACAACTAAGGTAGAATCCTTAGGTGGCCACAGCCACAAGTATGACTTCACTTTAATCTTTATTTTTTATTACAGTAATAAATATATATTATACAACATAACATCATAATATATGAAAACTATATTTTTTTTCTTAAGAAAATGAAAATTATTTAAAACTATAATATATAAATAAAAAATAATGCAACATTTTCTTGGCTAAGAAAAATAATTGATCATTATAAAAAAAAATGAAATGTAATTGATCATTTGATTAGAGTTTTTTATCCATTGAGATTTAAATGATTTTTTCATCCATTATAATATTTTAGACTATTGTACATAATGTGAATATAATTAAAATATATAGAGAATTTTTTTTTATTCTTATTATTTTATTTGGCCCCCCAAAAGCAAATTCTTGACTCCGCAACTGGATTTGTGTTGTAATAAAACAGGTTGTGTAAGTGCTTTTTAGAAGCTTCTTTATTTTTTTTTATAGGAAAGAAAAAAGAAAGTAGCTTTTGATACTGAATATAATCTCCTTTTTTTTTCATATGTTCAATTGAGTTTAGATTATATTTAAATTCTCAATTAGATTTTTTTTTCAAAAATTCTAGGACCATGTAAAATATCACAACTTTTGCTACAGCTGTTTACATGGCAAATTGTGAGTAGTGGAAAAAAAATGGTGGGTCTATGTGAAAGTAACAGAATAATTGTGACAAAAGTTGTGCTTTTATGTGATATTAGAATTACTCGTCTTTAGTTTCAAAAAAAAAAAGAATTACTCGTCTTTTGTTTTTGTTTTTGTTTTTTTTTTTTTTTTGACTAAACTTCTCAATTAGAATCTTGTTGGTTGTATTTTTTAAAATAATCTAATATATAGTTCCACATACAAATACAATCAAAATAAATATATATTAATAATTATCATAATTATATATTTAATAGTTCCTTATAAAAACACAACCATAAAGATTACTTAATATTTCAAGTTGATTTCAATAGCCTACCTTAATAATATACCTTAATAATATGCACTGATCTTTTTCTTAAAATAAAAATAAAAATACTTAATAACTACTATAATTATCAAAATAAATATCTAATCTTTCACACACCAAAAAAAAACTGTTAATAACTGTAATTATCAAAATTATCATATTTCATATTCTATACAAATGGGTGTTTTTTAGACGGTGTTTGTTTGGGTTAGCTAATTGAAAGGGGTGTGGGTTCCTTTCATTTAATACTCTGCCTGTCTCTCCTATTTTAATTTTTAATTTCAATGAATGACCACACAAAATCCAAGGGTTAAGAAAAGCCCCACGTCATCACTCTGGCCTCAATATATGGTTGATAGTGGCATTTTGGACTGAAGCAGTAGTATCAAGTATGATTCACGGTTGAGAGTACTGACAGTTGGAGTCCATTTGAATACCGGTTATTTTATTTAAAATTGAAAAATACTGTAATAAAATAATTTTTAAATATGTGAATAGTACCGTGTGACTCATTTTTAATTAAAGATTGATTGAAAAAAGAGATTTATGGGTCCCGTGAACAGTGCATAGGACCCATTGACAATGTCATTCCAGTGAAAAATTTGGACATTCAAAGAGGTAGTGGGTTCCGTGTACAGTGCACAGGACCCATTTACAGGTCTGTATCCCACGTGAAATGCCCTTTTCAATAAATAAATAAAATAAAAATAAAAAAGGAAAACGCAAATGCAGTGCCCGGGAAACGCAATCCAAACGCATACTAGGTGTATGTTTGAATACCAATGAAAAATTAAAATTATTTTACTATTTAATTTATTTTTTCTACTATTTATGGGTTCCACTACACTTTTTGGTACTATTTATGGGTTCTGCTGTACTATTTTAATTAACTTTTACCTTTATTTACAATACTTTCAGTAATAAGTTTTCAGTTTTAGCAAAATAAGTAGTATCCAAATAGACCCTAGATCAACAAGGAGTTCATCCGGCAAGTTGAATGAATACGGGTGGGTCTGGCGCTGTGTGTGATTGATGGGCTGCTTCACTTGTGTCTTTTTGTGTTTTCAAACGATGCAAGGTTGCAGAAAATTAGATATGTTAGGGTTATATTTTCTATATATTGCAGGGACGGTTCCATTTGGAGCCTAGGAGGTTCAAAAACCCCCTACACTGAAACCAATATATATATGTATATATATGTTTTACTTTTTTTTTGGTTTTGACCCCTAAAATAAAAGTTTGAACACTTCGACCCTAGATTTTTTTAAACCCAGTTGAAATAAGTTTGAATATGATTCTCTTAACAATATCTTTGTCTTTTTAAACACACACAAAAAAAAAAAAAAAAAAAAAAACACAAACCAATTTGATATAAAATTTGGAAAAAAATAATAATAAGCCCAACAACAAAAGTAGAAATTCGCTAATCTTAAACCTTAGAAAAAAACTCATTTAGATCTTAATAAATTTGAAACAAAATCAATCAAATAGGAGATTAATTGATGAATGATTGCTTAGCTGTGTACATTGAAAGATATGTAACTTGTAGGATTAATAATGAAGATATCATGCAACAATTTTAAAATATGAAACATCGTAATTAAAAAGCAATGGTAAAAACATAACCAAAAGTGCTACCAGAATAACCAAAAGCATAACCCCAATAGATAAAATGAAACATCTTCAAAAAAGTTTGTTGATTGAAATTATATTATGTGATTATGAAGTGGAAATTTCTCATTCATTATAAATAAAGAAAAATGTATATCAACGGGCAGATTTATTACATTAGTTTATAACATCTTAATTAAAAAAAAAAAAAAAGATTGGCAAATAATTAACTGGACTATATAAGCGCAACAGGTATTTATAGATAAAGCAAAATGCTAGACATAACAAAATTAAATCTTGGATATTAGCTAGGAGAGAGAGAGAGTACCAATGAATTGTGACACCATAATATCCTTCATTATGAACATTAACAAATACAGTATCTCCTTTATGAACACGGATTACTGGTCCTGGAAAACTGTCATTTACAACCAGCATGCTTTTTGTGCTGCACAGCCTCGTAAAATTTTTCTCCCTTAGCTACAAGAGGAAAAAGGAAAAAAGAAAACCAAAATAATAACAACTGTTATGAATATTAAATATTGAGAGGTGACTAATATAATTTGAGCCCTTAGAAAATAACTCCAAGTAAAATATTTTTATATATTCAAATATCAAGTATAGAGTATATTTATCTCACTTCTTTATATACAGGGACGGACCTACACGAGGGCAAAGGGGGGCCATTGCCCCCCCCCCCCCCCCAAAAAAAAACTAGTATAAAAAAATTAAGATTTGCCCTTAAATATATACATATATATTTATTTGTCTCTCCTCCTCTAAAATATTTATATATTGACCTACAAGAAAATAAATAAATAAATAAAATTCATGCCCCGTTAACTACAAAAATAAAATAAAAAAATAAATATGGACTAAACAAAAATTACGCATAAAATAAAAAACACTTTTTTAGTATGTTATACTTTGTTGTTGTGTTTTATAATATGAAATGTTTAAAAAATACTTATTTTGTATGTAGTATTTTGTTGAATATGAAATAGATGTTAGTTTTTATTTTCATTAAAAAAAAAAAAAAAAAAATTGGTTTTAAGCTTTGGCCCCCCCTAGGTATGAATTCTAGTTTTGTCCCTGTTTATATATATATATATACCCAAAAAAATGAAATAATAATAATAATATTATACTCTATTATTATTATTATTTCATTTTTTTGGATATAAAGGCAAAATCATCAACTTATTAGTATTGTTTATAAAAAAATTAAAGTTTGAATTTTAAAATGAAGCTCTGGTGGGTTGTGAGGCAGACTACACACAAAACTAAAAAGCAAGTTTGAAAAGGAGCAAAAGAGATAAGAGACGCAATGAAAAAGAAGCAAAAGATTCCATCGAAAATAAAGATAAGGGTAGCTATTGGATTAGCCGAGCTTGCAATTAACAATAGAATAATAACAAAATCTTAACGTACAAAAGTAAAGATAGTGGGTTCAATGTTTTCTAGTTGTCAATCGATAATTCTGGCCGGATAGAGAACAAAATGGTGTATGAGTTCTAATTTAAGCTACACATTAACTACTTTTTCAAACAAAAAAATAAAGTTTATAAGATATATATTATTTTAAATAACTATAAAAATGTGGTATTATTATACTGTAAGATGAATTATGGGTTTTTTTTTTTTTTTTTGGTTGGGAAACTTGCAAAGTGTGAGTTATGGACAATTAATTTTTTTTCCACCATTTATAAATTGTCACATGGGCGAGCTGTGGAGATTTTTGTAACAGACTTATTAGATAACTAATGAAAAATGTTAGAAACATAAAAAATTTCACAATTATTGTCACAACTTACCACGTGTCAAGTTGTGAATGATGAGGTCAAATGACAAGTTCATATCTTCATCACTTATAACTTGTCACATTATAAGTTTAATTAACCCCAAGGTACAGTTATTAATTAGATGATGAAAAAAAAAAAAAAAAAAAAGAGGCAAGAATTATATCATGAAATAGAAAGGCAGTGGGTTGTTTGACACTTACAACAAAGTCGTAATAATGAACGGCACTTTCAGCCATGCGAAACAGAAATATATTCAAACAAGCAAGCCATAGGAGTTTTGAGAGCAGACCCATCTTGTTCAACCCAAATCTATTTTAGATAAATTTGTTTAACGACTCTTATCTTTACATAACATTGATTAGATCATCATTAGAAAAACATTTCCACGGACTGAATTGTTAGCTGGGAGCTCTTTCGTTCGTTGGAGAGGATGACTTCTTGTTAACAGCCTGAAAACACAAAGAAACAAAAAGCTGAGCCTGCATTTCTTACTTAATAGCTAATACCATTATATAATCCTTATTCTTATGACTTAATGAGAACTTGATGCAGAACTACTGTTGCTTGGGAGTTAAATAATAAATGTCCAAGCCCATCCGAAGACCCGACTCATCCCAAAAAAAATGACCGGATCCGATCCGACACAGGCCGACCCGACTACTCCGGCAGCCGGTGTCGGATCTTCTCCATCAGAAACCGACTCCATCGGGTCGGTTTCGGTAAATACCAGCCGAAATTCAAGATTTGACCGGCATGATTTTTGTACTTAAAAAATAAAAGATCTTAAAAACTAAACAAATCTGTATTCTGTACACCTAAATACCTCAAAAAGGAAAAAATGAAAAGAAATGAAATGAACAAACGTACCTACACAGCTAACAAAAAGAAATTCGTAGTGAGAAATTTGAGAGTGAGAACTGGAAAAGATGCTTGGTACTGATGGAAAGACGCAGAGAAGTGAGACTGTTATAAACTCATAAAAGTGAAGATGAAGATGTAGGTGTGTTGAAATTCAAAAGTGTGTAGGGCATAAATAGAGGAGACAGAAGAAAGTAAGATATGGATGGTGAGGAAAAAAATAAAAAAATAAAAGGTTGGAAATAAATTTGTTTAACGATTCTTATCTTTATATAACATTGATTAGATCATCATTAGAAACACATTTCCATGGACTGAATTGTTAGCTGGGAGTTCTTTCGTTAGTTGGAGAGGATGACTTCTTGTTAACAGCCTGAAAACACAAAGAAACATAGTTGGAGAGGATGACTTCTTGTTAACAGCCTGAAAACAAAAGGCTAAGGCTGACTTTATGAGACCTGTCTGTAACTGAACACTTGTTGCTTGGGAATTGGTGTATCTAATAATAGTTGTGAGTAGCCGAGCATCTGTTTAGATACCATTAATTATTAAAAATTGAAAATATTGTAATAAAATAATTTTTAAATGTGTAAATAGTATCATGAGATGTAATTTTAAAAAAAAATATGCTAAAATTAATATTTACGGGTCTCATAAATAGTGCACAGGACAGCACAAACGCAAACGCGTATCTAATATAATATTGGATCATCCTTTTTGTTAATTGGGTTATACTAACAAATGCTCTTAGGGTATTAGTTTAACAATTTATTTTAAGAAAATTTTGACACTACTTTTATGGGAAATGAAAAAAATATCAAAATATTAATATTTTTTTTCTTTTCCCATAAAAGTAGATGATATAATGGAGTCTTTTGGGTTAATATTGTAAAATTTAAAGTTAATTTGTGTTATACGAACTGTTCAAAGATAATTGGGAAATTGAGGAGAGAGACTGAATTTCAACAATGGCATTGCCGAAATTCAGCCAAAAAGCAGGAGAGAGAATAAGGAAAGGAGGAGAGAGAAAATCTTTGAATTTTGGCAATGACATTGCCGAAATTCCACTGCCCAGTTTTTTTTTTTTTTTTTCATTTTCGGCAATGGTATTTCCAATTTTTTTTCTCCCTATTTCGGCAATGCAATTGTCTCAAGTAGTTTGTCACTTTTATTTTTCTCACTATTTCGGCAATGATATTGCCACAATTTTTTTTTTCCTATTTCGGCAATGCCATTGCCACAATTAGTTGTCACAAATTTTTTTAACTAATAATAACTAATTATATGTGATTTATTGTAAAAATATTGTGGACATGAAACCTATTTTTTACTCTTCTAGAGATTTCGAAACCACTTTTTTTTTTTTTTCCATTTTCGGCAATGCCATTAATCACAATGCTAAAAAAAAAAAAAAAAAATTATTCTCCTATTTCGGCAATGATATTGCCGCCATTGCCTTTTTTATTTATTTTAAGAGCACTCCACACTCGGGCACACTCGGACACACAGGATTCGGGCAGCAAAACTGGGCAGTGGAATTTCGACAATGCCATTGCCGAAATTCAAAGATTTTCTCTCTCCTCCTTTCCTTATTCTCTGTCCCGCTTTTTGGCTGAATTTCGGCAATGCCATTGCCGAAATTCAGTCTCTCTCCTCAATTTCCCAATTATCTTTGAACAGTTCGTATAACGCAAATTAACTTTGAATTTTACAATATTAACCCAAAAGACTCGATATAATGAGTGTAACACCACTATTGCAGTAACCAACTAGTAAACTATCACACCATCACATATCTTTGGTGCGATGGTCATTTCACAAGTATAAGTACTTTTGGAATATGGAGGGCAAGGGCCAAAATTCAAGTCTCTAGAAGGGAGTTTCAAATACATATACATTTAGATTATGATAGAGTGGAATTTCTATCTTATAAAAAAAAAATAATAAAAAAAAAACCAAGCAAACTATCACTATCAATTTTTTCGTAAAAAACAAACCACTATCAAATTTAAATCTAATATTAAAATATTATTAAACCAGGAAAGCTTAGAAAGCTTAAAGCCCGTGGTACTGTAGTAGCAATGGTGGTACTGTAAAGTCTGTAATACACTAATATAATATCAACAAAGATAAAAACTAAATATAATAATTAATAAATATATCAATTTATGTGGTCAGTGGTGATACACGAGGTATGGACTTTTTTACCAAGCATATACTACTTTACATCTTTACCCAACGAAGAAAGATTTCAATAAAATTTGGCTACTTTAACGTGAAATGCTAGCGAATGTCTTAACGTAATGATTAATAATCAATTTAAAAAAAATTATGAAAAAAGAAAAAAAAATAATTAATATTTTAACAGTTTTTTCTATTTTTCATAAAATTTGGTGTCAAAACTTTTTTAAAATGTATTGTTCCTCAATGCTCTAAAAGCATTCATTAGTAGGACCCAACGTTTAAAACATAACCCTAACTAAAAAAACGCTAATTAGGGTTGCATATATGAATTATATATTGCCATATACACTAGCCTTTATAATTGTGAAATAGTAAAAAAAAAAAAAAAAAAAAAAAATTCTTTTTTAAGTAAATATCCTCTCTTACAATTCTTATTCAAATTATTGAATTGTACTCGTCTTCAGCAAATAAAATGATTAAGACTCTTTTTTTTTTTTATAAGACTCTTATTATCAAAAAAAAAAGAAAAGAAAAACAGATTAAGGCTCTTGCAAGAGCGGTTGAATGGTCGGCAAGCAGTCACCAAGTCACTTGGCCTATATATTATTAGTACATATACGAGTATTACTAAAATAATTAATAATTAATATTGTTATGAATATTAGAAGAGCCAATTTTTTTTTTTTTTTTTGGTAAACTTAGAAGAGGCAATTTTTTTCATATACGACATTTCAATGCATGTTCTTTATCTATAGCCAATACTATTTTTGCTTAACAGTGAAGCAGCCGGATGTGAAGTTGAGAGTTTTTTTTTTTTTTTTAACAAAATAGAAATTCTATTCTAACCTAATTTAAGTGTATATGTGTGTGAAGCTCTCTCTTTAAAACTTGAACGCTGACCCTTGCCCTCCACACCCCACAAACACTTATACTTATGGAGTGACCATCGCACCAAGCATATGCGGTGATGTGAAGTTGAGAGTTAGATGCAAATACATATGTATATGTATTCAATACTATTTAATGATTGATTTTTTTCTATAAAATAAATTTAATAAATAAATAAAAAAAGTTTTCTCTCTTTTCTCTCTCTCTTTTTTTTTTTGGGGTGCTTTCGACTCTTACTAACTATTTACTTTCATTTCACAACATGTTATCAGTACAATTCTCTAAGGCTGTGTTTGATTCAGCAGTAATTGATCTTTGGAAAATGTTTTACACCATTGATGGTGTTTGGCATCTCAAGAAATTATGGTCAAACTGGAAATGAATTCAGTTTACTGTAAAATACCCCCCCTTAAAGTGTAAAATGTTTTACACTTTGAAATTACCTTCAACAGACCCTTAGAACCTAACTGTTGTACCTGAGAAGATGGTGCATGACCAAGATGAGAATGCCAAAGTGCGAGAGAAGGTAAGGAAGAAACTGCAGCAATTGCAGCAGCAATAGAAACAGGAGCAACAGGTGGAAGATGAAGATTGTCCACGGGAAACATACGCCCAACTCTAGGACCGGTCCCAAGCTCTTGCCCCATCCTCGAATCCTGCACAATACGCTTAGAATAATAAAAAATAAAGCGATAACCTAGTTCAGCTAATTGTCCCACAGAACACAAATTATTGGATAGGTCAGGTACATGGAAGACTCCAGGAACAGAGAGGTTAGAGGTCGAAACAAAACCTAGATTATTCCCATGCATGGTGGAACCATCAGCTATATGAATATTTAAAGGATGTGGTGCAGGGTCAAGTTTGGAGAATAAGGACGAGTGAGGTGTCATGTAATTGCAACAAGCAGAATCAAAAAGCCAAGTTTGAGACTTACTAGGTAGAACAGAGAGAGCAGTGGAAAAAGATGCATTACCAGTCATACGAACAACCTGAGCTATGATCTCCTGTAGTTTAGTGGGGGAGAGGTTGATAGTGGATCCAAAAGATTGGGACTTAACTGAAATGAAAGACATCATCGGAGTAGGCTTAGTATTAGCAACAGCAGCAGTAGATTTGTTGCGATGGTAACAAGTCTCAATGGTGTGGCCAGGACGCTTGCAGTGATTGCATAACTTATGGGTGGAGCAGAAGGAGTAATAGCCAAAACATTGAGCTTATTTTGGGCTTGAAGGGTTGCAAGACGAGCTTCTTTTCTAACCAACTCGTTCACAGCAGTATCAAGAGAGGGAGGAGGACTACGATTAAGAAGCTAACCTCGAATGGGCTCAAAGTCCTTGTGAAGTGACATCAGGAATTCATAGAGGCAAAATTCATCTCTAATGGTAGCATATTGCTGAGCATCCTTTGAGCATGCCCAAGTTGGATCAGAAAGGTCAATTTGGTCCCAAATGAAGCAAAGCTGATCATAGTAGTCATTGATGGATTGCCCTGGTTCTTGCCTGAGTTGATGCAATTCAACCACTAACTAATATTTCATGGATCCGTGAGTAGTGGAGTACCTTTTGGCCAACATGTCCCATGCTGATTTAGCATCATTAAAGCTACCCAACAAATTGGAGATGGAGGGAATGGAAGTGTTCCGAATCCATGTGAGGATCATGTGGTTGTGACTATCCCATTCAATCATGCAACCAAGGAAGGCATCATCTTCTTCACTTGCTCCTTTGATAGGAATAGTGATTGCACCAATACAATAATGCTAGAGTATGCGACCCTTAAGAAAACTGCGCATAACTTCAGACCAAGATAAGTAATTTTTATTTCCCTCCAATATAGTATTGATGGGGCGAGGAAGAAAAATATTCTTTTTATCCATTTAGAGACACAATATGCAAAAACAGACTGCAAAAATGAAATCTACATGAAAAACTGGGTAAGGAGAACCTGGACTGCAAAAGTCAACCCTGGAGAAAAGTCACCGGTCAAAGTCAATGGTCAATGGTCAAAGTCAACGCGATCAACGGTCAACGAATGACATCAGCAAGATGACGTGGCACTAACGTCAGTAGATGACTAGATGCTGACGTAAGCTAGGGCTGACGTGGCACTGATAACGTCAGTTAGAGCTGAGGACAGCAGGTGTGGCGCGTGGGATTTGACACAAAAGCTTCTAGCTGCGTGTGAGGGCGCGTGCAGTCTTCGATGACTGCGAGGTTTCCATCGGCGTGTAGATCGGCGTAAGGCGATCTCAATGATACTTGTAGAAATGTAATCGGAGCAGTATTGACGGCAGTGATGACACGTGCAGTGGTCTGTGCGGTGTAAGACTCCTCAACGACAACTGCTGCAGGTTCGGAACCCAAAGACAACGGTTGGAAGACGTCGGAGGTTCAACGGCAAGAGGCTGCGGCGACTATTGTGACGGTGAAAGCGATGTTGAGAATGGAGTAGTACCAATAAAGACAAGACTGCTAAGAAAAGGTCAGAGCAGTGGCTCTGATACCATGTTAGAAATACTGAAATCTGTAGTATTGTATTTCATAATTAAAGAATATACATGACTGCCTTTATATAGAAGGCATATGTGTGCGGTACAAGTAAATATGTGTACATTACAAGTAAAAGTATAGTACAAAAATGTGTACTATACAAGTAATCTAGCTGGGCCTAAAGCCCACAACACCAATACATGTTAACAGGAATAATGGAAAAAAATAATAATAATCATTCACAGGTGAGATGAATAAAGTGGGGGTATTTATGTAAAGTACATCATTTAGCACTTTTTCCTCTCCATTTTTCTCCCAAATTAGGAGGATAAAAAAATATGGACCCGGAGGGAAAATTTTTCTCTCCATTTTCTGTCTCTCTTATTTTCTCTCCTGAACCAAACAGTAAAAAATACCATTTTCCACCATATTTTCCTCTCCCTATTTTCCATCCTCCTTATTTTCATCCTAACCAAACATACCCTAAATATATTAAAAAGTAAAAAAGTGGTTCAGTTGTTATCTAATAAAAGCCATAGCTAGTTACTCTGTTTCTATTTGTCTACATGTGCTCCACGCTAGTTCAAGTGCCTGAAGAGCATATCTACTGAAACACCTCAATAAAATCAATTCTTTCATTTTTGTCCACAAGATCTAGTTTCGTCGGGGTCATAGTTTACAGTTGTCTCTCAATTTTATCTCTACTACAAATCAAACATTAAAGTTACACGAATTCAACTGGTTCAATTCTTCTTATTTGTATGATACTAATAGGATTGTAAGATTTAGGTGCAGAAATATAAGTGCAAATAAGTTTTTTACTTTTTTTGAGAAAAAATAAGTAGTAATAAGTAATAACCCCTTTCTCCATCAAAAGAATTTAAATTATTAAGGATATGTATGACATAAAATTTAACATATCTGTCCAATATAGAGAAATTTAATAATGTAAGTAGTTAGTCAAATCCAACCATTCTTTCTTGCATAGTGAAGAAGAACAACGGGTTTATCTTCTCATTATGTCAAACCCAAAATCTAGGTGGTGACTGGTAAAAATTACTCTAATCAATCTTTCTTTCATAGTGAAGAAGAACAATGGGTTTATCTTCTCATTATATCAAACCCAAAATCTAGGTGGTGACTGATAAAAGTTACTCTAATCAACCTTTCTTGCACATTAAAAAGAACTAGTTTGCACGTGCCACCCCTAAAGTGAGAAATTTCAGACAAAGACAGTGAAACAATGATTTTTGGTTCACAAAAAGTGACTAAACCATAAAAAAAAAAAATTAGAGACATAACAAAATATCAAAATATTTTTACAATAATTTTATTTTTAGTTGTGATGGTTTTTGGTCTGATAGTTTATTATTTTGTGCTGATCTATAAGAAACTTACAACTTAGTAGTAGTTGTGAAAAATATTGTGACAACAACAAAATGTCACAATATTTTCACAATATCTTTATTTTTAGTTGTGGTGGGTCTCAATATAATAATTGTTTTTAATTTTATTTGAACCTATAAAGAACTTACACCTCAACAATTATGAAAATATTGTTACAACAATAAATTAAATGTTACATTTTCACAATACCTTTCTTTTATGTTGTGGTAGGTCCTGATTGATATTTTATTATTTTATTTTGATTTATAAGAAACTAATAACTCAACAGTTGTGAAAATATTGTGACAATAACAAAACCACCATCCACTCTCTTTCTTCATCCTCTCGAAAAAAAAAAAAATGAAATTCACAACAACAATGCCGATGTATATTTGCACATGTATTATAGCGAAAATGTATTTTGCACAATAAATGCATAAGTTGATGTGGGTGACTTTTGGGGTTAATAGAAAAATTGGCTCTTATACCATTTTTCATGAGCTAATACGAATGCTCTAAGAAACTTAAGTTGTTCACAAGTTTCTTCCACCTAATTGTTAAAATACTATGATAACAAAAAAAGTCACATTTTCACAAAACATTTATTTTAAGTTGGGCACGTCCTAATATGATATTGTGATAACACCAAAATATCATAATATTTTCACAAGAGTTTTACTTTTAGTTATTGTTGGTCTTAGTGTGATAGTTTTTTATTTTATTTTATTTTATTTTATTTTGACTTATAAAAAACTGGCACCTTGAAAATTATAAAAATATTGTGACAATTTATTTATGTAGTATAATACTCCTCAATCAAAACACTGTATCAATGCTATAAATATTTAAAAAATAAAAATCGGAACACCAACTCAAAGGAAACTGGTATAAATGGTTATTTGTAGCACTACACATATTTTGGTTTTTAAAAGTAAAAAAAAGAGGCCAGCTATGGTGAAACTGTGAGTCTTTTTCTCACCAAATTGACTCTGCCAAAAACACAATAGGCATGCCGTAGTACATCAAGTTTTGTTTTGGTCTATCACTAAAAGGAGACTATCGCTTTTTCGCAACAAAACGCAACGTTTGGACTCACAGAGAAAGACAAAGTACTTGACTAAACCAAAAGCACGGTAGAAACAATCATTGACACTTTTCATATAGTTCATAACTTCATATAGTTAGTAGAAGTAGGGTAGCTTTTGGACTTCTAAGGCTACCTTTTGGATTTTTTTGAGATTCTCTTGGTGGGCCCTACAATTAAAAAAGACAGACTTTTTCCTCTTTTTCCTATATGTTACTTTATTTGGTTTTTTTTTTTTTTTTTTGGTACAAACTTTTATAATAATTTTAATAAATAAAAAATTAGTAGCATATTCAAACTTACTCTTTTTTTTTTTTTTGGTAAAAAAAATAAGTAAGAGAGGGTGACACTGTGACTTCCTTACATAGGCATAACTATTATACCCTTTGACCGCTCCCAACTTAAGACCTCATTTTGATGAAATTAGTAGCACATTCAAACGAACTTTGGTAATATAAAAAAATAATTAGAAGTGGATGACTAGTGTGGCTTCCTGTGGACGCCCCCAAAATTTCTTTGGGTTTTGTCGCACATTAGGCCCTTAGTGACGTGACTCTTGTGTGATTGTATCTCTAAGGTGGGGTGTGTGTATGCAAGTCCCTTTTTCTTATTTTTATTTTAGGAATTGTCATCAACTATTGGTTTTGTATTAGGTGTGATTGGTCACCTGGATGTTTAATACATTTTAAGTTACCTAATTAGCTAGACCAAATTTTAAGAGTTTGTTAATTAAGGTAAATCAAAAGTCTTTGAACCAAAAATCATGGACTCGGAAGTTTAGTTATGTGTGGGAAAGGTGTTAAGCACCCTACAACGCCTATCCGAGATGGTACCTTATTTTAATTTATTTCAAATGTTAACTTTTTTTGAAGAAATAGAATACTGGGAATTTTTTTTTTTAAAGATTTTTGCAAACAATATACATACATACATACATACATACATACATATATATATATATATATGTATATAAGTACCATGTGAGAGAGCATACAACTACACTTTAAATAGCATGTGAGTATTTATTTACTATATAGCTTGCATGTGAATACTAAAAAAAAAAAAAACAAACACAACACAAAGAAGAGAGAGGGTTGAAGAGTAGCATCTTGTTATCATCTACCATTTTCTCATTTTATTCATGCAAAAATATGACAAAAAGAAACTCATTAGTGCCAAGAAATATTAGGGACAATGTAAACTTATAGAGTGTTCAAAAATTCAAGAAAATGAGCCTTGAACATAAATCCTCGAAAAGGCTTGGAAGTATAAGTTACAATGTTAACTTTCATTATTTTGAAAAAGCACGTTTTTCTTAGAAAAGATTTTGTTGTAAGGTTTTGAGAAAAACATTTTTCTTATGTAGTAAAAACATTTTGAATTTTTTTTTTTTTTTCCTTTTTGGTGGAAGAAAGAAAAAACCCTTTTAAAAAAAATAAACATGGTAAAACACATTTTTCTTGAAAATATTCTGTTTTGAAAAGCACGTATCTTTTTGAAGAAAGCATTTTTGAAAACACACTTTTGTATGTAGAAAAACACTTTCGAAAACTTTTTTTTTTTTTAAAGCACTTTCTTAAAAAAAAATTGAAAATATTTATTTTATAATTTTTTTAGTTTCGGGTCTCTAAAAAATCAGATTTTGATTTATTTTCTTGAAAACAGATTTTTTTGTTTTTTAAAAACAGTTTTCGTAAAAAAATTTCTAAAAAAAAAAGATATTTGGTTTTGAAAACAGATTTTTATTTTGAAAAACAGTTTTTGAAAAAGTTTTATATTTTTTGAAAAAAACAGTTTCTGGAAACAGTTTTGGAAAACAGTTTCGGAAATCAGATTTTTATTTGAAAACAGTTTTATAAAAAAACAGGTTTGGGAAAACAGATTTTTA